>NC_140165.1:73296044-73326271 GCF_963971535.1 Notolepis coatsorum
CATTATAGGAGAGATGCCACTAGGAGAGATGCCACTATAAGAGAGATGCCACTAGGAGAGCTGCCACTAGGAGAGATGCCACTAGGAGAGATGCCACTAGGAGAGATGCCACTAGGAGAGATGCCACTATGAGAGATGCCACTAGGAGAGAGATGCCACTAGGAGAGATGCCACTAGGAGAGATGCCACTAGGAGAGATGCCACTAGGAGAGAGATGCCACTAGGAGAAATGCCACTAGGAGAGATGCCACTGGGAGAGATGCCACTATAAGAGAGATGCCACTAGGAGAAATGCCACTATAGGAGAGATGCCACTAGGATAGATGCCACTAGGAGAGATGCCACTATAAGAGAGATGCCACTAGGAGAAATGCCACTATGAGAGATGCCACTAGGAGAGATGCCACTAGGAGAGATGCCACTAGGAGAGATGCCACTAGGAGAGATGCCACTAGGAGAGATGCCACTAGGAGATATGTCACTAGGAGAGATGCCACTAGGAGAGAGATGCCACTAGGAGATATGCCACTAGGAGAGAGATGCCACTAGGAGAGATGCCACTAGGAGAGATGCCACTAGGAGAGAGATGCCACTAGGAGAGATGCCACTAGGAGAGATGCCACTAGGAGAGAGATGCCACTAGGAGAGCTGCCACTAGGAGAGATGCCACTAGGAGAGAGATGCCACTAGGAGAGATGCCACTAGGAGAGAGATGCCACTAGGAGAGCTGCCACTAGGAGAGATGCCACTAGGAGAGATGCCACTAGGAGAGATGCCACTAGGAGAGATGCCACTAGGAGAGAGATGCCACTAGGAGAGATGCCACTAGGAGAGAGATGCCACTATGAGAGATGCCACTAGGAGAGAGATGCCACTAGGAGAGAGATGCCACTAGGAGAGATGCCACTAGGAGAGAGATGCCACTAGGAGAGATGCCACTAGGAGAGATGCCACTATAGGAGAGATGCCACTAGGAGAGATGCCACTAGGAGAGATGCCACTAGGAGAGATGCCACTAGGAGAGATGCCACTATAGGAGAGATGCCACTAGGAGAGATGCCACTAGGAGAGATGCCACTATAAGAGAGATGCCACTAGGAGAGATGCCACTAGGAGAGATGCCACTATAGGAGAGATGCCACTAGGAGAGATGCCACTAGGAGAGATGCCACTAGGAGAGATGCCACTATAAGAGAGATGCCACTAGGAGAAATGCCACTAGGAGAGATGCCACTGGGAGAGATGCCACTATAAGAGAGATGCCACTAGGAGAAATGCCACTATGAGAGATGCCACTAGGAGAGATGCCACTAGGAGAGCTGCCACTAGGAGAGATGCCACTAGGAGAGATGCCACTAGGAGAGATGCCACTAGGAGAGATGCCACTAGGAGATATGCCACTAGGAGAGATGCCACTAGGAGAGAGATGCCACTAGGAGAGATGCCACTAGGAGAGATGCCACTAGGAGAGAGATGCCACTAGGAGAGATGCCACTAGGAGAGATGCCACTAGGAGAGAGATGCCACTAGGAGAGATGCCACTAGGAGAGATGCCACTAGGAGAGAGATGCCACTAGGAGAGATGCCACTAGGAGAGAGATGCCACTATGAGAGATGCCACTAGGAGAGAGATGCCACTAGGAGAGCTGCCACTAGGAGAGATGCCACTACTAGGAGAGATGCCACTAGGAGAGAGATGCCACTAGGAGAGAGATGCCACTACTAGGAGAGATGTCACAATAGGAGAGATGCCACTAGGAGAGATGCCACTAGGAGAGATGCCACTAGGAGAGATGCCACTAGGAGAGATGCCACTATAAGAGAGATGCCACTAGGAGAGATGCCACTAGGAGAGATAACACTAGGAGAGATGCCACTATAGGAGAGATGCCACTAGGAGAGAGATGCCACTAGGAGAGATGCCACTAGGAGAGATGCCACTATAAGAGAGATGCCACTAGGAGAGATGCCACTAGGAGAGATGCCACTAGGAGGAGATGCCACTAGGAGAGATGCCACTAGGAGAGATGCTACTAGGAGAGATGCCACTATAGGAGAGATGCCACTAGGAGAGAGATGCCACTAGGAGAGATGCCACTAGGAGAGATGCCACTATAGGAGAGATGCCACTAGGAGAGATGCCACTAGGAGAGATGCCACTAGGAGAGATGCTACTATGAGAGATGCCACTAGGAGAGAGATGCCACTAGGAGAGATGCCACTAGGAGAGATGCCACTAGGAGAGATGCCACTAGGAGTGATGCCACTATAAGAGAGATGCCACTAGGAGAGATGCCACTAGGAGAGATGCCACTAGGAGAGATGCCACTAGGAGAGATGTCCTGACTGCTCCTGGACAGAGAGCTGGCACTAGGAGAGAGATGCCACTATAAGAGAGATGCCACTAGGAGAGAGATGCCACTAGGAGAGCTGCCACTAGGAGAGCTGCCACTAGGAGAGATGCCACTAGGAGAGATGCCACTAGGAGAGAGATGCCACTAGGAGAGATGCCACTAGGAGAGAGATGCCACTAGGAGAGATGCCACTAGGAGAGATGCCACTATAGGAGAGATGCCACTAGGAGAGATGCCACTAGGAGAGATGCCACTAGGAGAGATGCCACTAGGAGAGATGCCACTAGGAGAGATGCCACTAGGAGAGATGCCACTATAGGAGAGATGCCACTAGGAGAGATGCCACTAGGAGAGATGCCACTAGGAGAGATGCCACTATAAGAGAGATGCCACTAGGAGAGATGCCACTAGGAGAGATGCCACTAGGAGAGATGCCACTATAGGAGAGATGCCACTAGGAGAGAGATGCCACTAGGAGAGAGATGCCACTAGGAGAGATGCCACTAGGAGAGATGCCACTAGGAGAGATGCCACTATAAGAGAGATGCCACTAGGAGAGATGCCACTAGGAGAGATGCCACTATAAGAGAGATGCCACTAGGAGAGATGCCACTAGGAGAGATGCCACTATGAGAGATGCCACTATAAGAGAGATGCCACTAGGAGAGATGCCACTAGGAGAGAGATGCCACTAGGAGAGAGATGCCACTAGGAGAGATGCCACTAGGAGAGATGCCACTATAAGAGAGATGCCACTAGGAGAGAGATGCCACTAGGAGAGAGATGCCACTAGGAGAGATGCCACTAGGAGAGATGCCACTAGGAGAGATGCCACTATAGGAGAGATGCCACTAGGAGAGATGCCACTAGGAGAGATGCCACTAGGAGAGATGTCACTAGGAGAGATGTCACTAGGAGAGATGCCACTATAAGAGATATGTCACTAGGAGAGCTGCCACTAGGAGAGATGCCACTAGGAGAGATGCCACTAGGAGAGATGCCACTATAAGAGAGATGCCACTAGGAGAGATGCCACTAGGAGAGATGCCACTATAAGAGAGATGCCACTATAAGAGAGATGCCACTATAAGAGAGATGCCACTAGGAGAGATGCCACTAGGAGAGATGCCACTATAAGAGAGATTCCACTATAAGAGAGATGCCACTAGGAGAGATGCCACTATAAGAGAGATGCCACTAGGAGAGATGCCACTAGGAGAGATGCCACTAGGAGAGATGCCACTAGGAGAGATGCCACTAGGAGAGATGCCACTAGGAGAGATGCCACTATAGGAGAGATGCCACTAGGAGAGATGCCACTAGGAGAGATGCCACTAGGAGAGATGCCACTATAAGAGAGATGCCACTAGGAGAGATGCCACTAGGAGAGATGCCACTAGGAGAGATGCCACTATAGGAGAGATGCCACTAGGAGAGAGATGCCACTAGGAGAGAGATGCCACTAGGAGAGATGCCACTAGGAGAGATGCCACTAGGAGAGATGCCACTATAAGAGAGATGCCACTAGGAGAGATGCCACTAGGAGAGATGCCACTATAAGAGAGATGCCACTAGGAGAGATGCCACTAGGAGAGATGCCACTATGAGAGATGCCACTATAAGAGAGATGCCACTAGGAGAGATGCCACTAGGAGAGAGATGCCACTAGGAGAGAGATGCCACTAGGAGAGATGCCACTAGGAGAGATGCCACTATAAGAGAGATGCCACTAGGAGAGAGATGCCACTAGGAGAGAGATGCCACTAGGAGAGATGCCACTAGGAGAGATGCCACTAGGAGAGATGCCACTATAGGAGAGATGCCACTAGGAGAGATGCCACTAGGAGAGATGCCACTAGGAGAGATGTCACTAGGAGAGATGTCACTAGGAGAGATGCCACTATAAGAGATATGTCACTAGGAGAGCTGCCACTAGGAGAGATGCCACTAGGAGAGATGCCACTAGGAGAGATGCCACTATAAGAGAGATGCCACTAGGAGAGATGCCACTAGGAGAGATGCCACTATAAGAGAGATGCCACTATAAGAGAGATGCCACTATAAGAGAGATGCCACTAGGAGAGATGCCACTAGGAGAGATGCCACTATAAGAGAGATTCCACTATAAGAGAGATGCCACTAGGAGAGATGCCACTATAAGAGAGATGCCACTAGGAGAGATGCCACTAGGAGAGATGCCACTAGGAGAGATGCCACTATAAGAGAGATGCCACTATAAGAGAGATGCCACTATAAGAGAGATGCCACTAGGAGAGATGCCACTAGGAGAGATGCCACTATAAGAGAGATTCCACTATAAGAGAGATGCCACTAGGAGAGATGCCACTATAAGAGAGATGCCACTAGGAGAGATGCCACTAGGAGAGATGCCACTAGGAGAGATGCCACTATAAGAGAGATGCCACTAGGAGAGATGCAACTAGGAGAGATGCCACTAGGAGAGAGATGCCACTATAGGAGAGATGCCACTATAGGAGAGATTTTAGTAGAAAAAGGGGGTAACCACTGCGCTCAGACAGGTGCGTAGTCCAACAAATAAGTGGGGATCACATGTGTTGGAGGAAGCATGTGATAGTCTATGCCCTCCCAGACCGACGGTAGGGGGCAGAGCACGCAACGACCAGGTGGGGGATTGGGAATTGGCATAACGACTAACATTGGGATGGGAGAAAGATGGAAAAAGGAGGGGGAAAAGAGAAAGTAAAAAAAAAAGAAAGAAAAAAAACACACAGCACACACTGCTTCAATCGCAGGAGAAAGAAATATCAGATCAACGCAAGATTGGATATATAGTGTCCTTACCTGGTCTCTGATGTAATGCAAAAAAAAGAATCCAATTATCTGATCGCCATTCCAGTTATCCACAGCGATCCTGTCTTCGACGTTATTGGACATTGCACATGAACGGGCGGGCGGGGTCAGTTGTTCAAGCCATCACTACAAGCACGTGTTGCCGGAGTGTTTAGGACCTGCCCCCACGCCGCAGCTCGGTAGAGAAAAGAAACTACATTGTTTCTAATGGAGTGCAATAGCGGCCGAAGGCGTTAGAGGGCGGTATAAGACCGTCTGCCAGCTCAGACACATTCAGTACAGCATGCACAAGGTGCCCCGCTGAATTATGGATGGCAATAGCTAATAAAAGAAATACTGTGAGAAAAACGTAGATCTACGTCTCCGGCACTCAACCGTCGGGCGACAGAAACGTAGTTCTACGTTAACAGCACCCAAAGGGTTAAAAGACACATAGACACGTTACCAAGAAGTGAATTCACCTCTTGGTATAGCGGTCTATGCTGTCGCCCGCGGTGCGGCCGACTCGGGTTCGAAACACAACGCAGGAGGAGTAACATACGATCGGTCACACGATCACGGGTGAAAGTAGATCTAAATCCAGCCAGATCAAAAGCAGGCCAAATTTGGATGGTCAGTCAACGTAGAACATCCCTTAAAACGTATTATACTGTCTCCTTAGATGGTCAATTGTAAAAAGTGCTCTTTGATCTGAAGTGTTTTCCTACAGTTTCTTCCTATCTTGGTTCCAGTGTTGCGTTGCTCATATCAACACTGGTTGCACGCACGCTAATGACGGCACGTGCACGCGCGCTCCTGGACACGTGCGCATGCTCCCGCGCATGCGCATAAATGTTCCCTCGCATAAGGACAGACTAAAAACAGTGCCTAATTGCCTCTACAAATGGAATGTAACACCTGACGACCGGCGTTATTGATATGCAAAGTAGCCAGGTGGGTACTGCGAGTTGGCGCATCAGTCGAGTGCAGCGCATTCCTGTGTGCATGCGTGTGCAAGTGCGTGCACGCTCTTCTGCTCACAACTTTGGTTGCACGGCGTGAAACCCCATCCCATGAGCAACGCATCACTGCTTGGTTCTAAGAAGTCTCCCAGTAGGGCAGCCTGGATGTCCGACAACCTTTCCATGTGTGCAGTTGCCTTCACCTAGTCAAGTGCTTTCATCCCAGGCCCTGGAGTCTCTCACGGAAAGAAATGGAACGAGATGGGAGGTATGCAAAGGCATTTTAACTAGGGCTGTCAGTTTATTGCGTTAATTAGATTAATTAATTACACAGCAAATTATCGCTTTATGAAAATTAACTCAAATGTATTTAAAAAAAATATTTAATTAAATATATATATATATATATTTTTTTTTCTCATTCATCACATTTACAGACTTTTTTTTAATATGCCCATTTGCATGTTCTTGGTATCTGATTCTAGGGACATCTATGGATGTCAGGGAATGTATTCCCAGTGTCAGAAATTTTTTATCTTTGACTGTGAATAACACCATGCTAAAATCGACCAGACCTGAAAAATCTAAGCAAATTAATAAAGGGAAGATGATTAAACAGAAGGTTTTGTAGATACAGTACTGCATTCTGCCATCCAATTTGCAATTTTAAATATGATTATAGAATATAAAATATCAGGCCTAAAATGGTTATGCGATAAAAATGCGATTAATTAGATTAATTAATTACAAGTCCTGTAATTAATTAGATTGCATTTTTTTATCGCCTGACAGCACTAATCTTTTTTTTAACTTACATTTGTATTAACATTTATAGACAAACAACACTTAGACAATACTTACAATGACATCCATAACACAACAATGCACTTACATGGGCCCCTTGAATATGGCTGCGTTCAGCCTCCCAAACCCCCATAAGAGGGACCCCCCCCCCTCCCGCCATCCACCCCCAGAAATAGGGCTCCCCCACATCCCAGGTCCGTCCCACGCGGCGCCGAGCACTCAGCGACACGGGTCCCTTGAATTTAATTGGGCCAGGCTCAGTAGAGGAGAGAGGGAAGGTACTCCCCCCCCGCCGAGCCAAGCCTGCTACCTCCCATGTCACCACGCACCCCACCCCACGCACAGCGACCCCACAACATACAAGACCCCACTCTCCCAGGCCAAACCGCGGAAACGATGGCCCCCTCCCGACATCCCCCCCCCATGAGTTAAGCCCGTAGAACTCCCCCTATCCCAGGCCGATGCGCGCAGAGCCGGGCCCCCAGCGACACAGGCCCCTTGAATTAATTGGGCCAGGCCCAGTAGAGGGGAGGGACCAAGACTCCCCCCCACCGAGCCAAGCCCGCTACCTCCCCTGTCACCGAGAGCCCCACTCCACGCACACCGACCCCGCAACACACAAGACCCCACCGGGCAAAGCTCAGCCGCTCTGACCGCCATGAGAGAAACCCCTCCCTCCCGCCCTCCTCCCCGAGAAACAGAGCACCCCCATATCCTGGTCCACCATGCGCGGAGCCGAGCACCCAGATCCCCCACCCGCCGCCGCCCGACCCCCAGGTCCCCGGCCCACGAGAACCCCAAGCCCCGCAGAAGGCCAAAGCCCCATGCCTCAATGGCCCCCGACCCCCGCGACCCCAAGCCCGGTGTCCCCCCGGCCCGGCGACCAGACCGCCCAGGCCATGGCGGCCGAGGGCCCCAGGAAACTCCACCCCACCCATACCGATCCCACAACACGCAAGACCCCCCTCTCCCGGGTCGAACCGCCGGAACGATGGCCCCTCCCCCCGACACTGAACTCAGTCTGTCCACCTCTGTACCTCCCATGTCACCGATATCACTATATACATTTATGCTAACATGACTTAAAAAATTAAACTGACAACATAATAAGTAAAAATGAAATGAAAATAAAACAAGCTATATGGTTAGCACTTTTTGCCCCTGTTGGCATTTTGGAGGGAAATCAGCTCTCCTAATGGAGAAGCCCCCACCTAGTGATGGAGATACCCCCAATGGAGATTCTCCAAGCCTCTCTTCATGTCCAATTTTTTTTTATTCTTATCCTTCACAAATGTCCATGTGCACATTTAAAGCAACTGCTATTCTAACATAACTCAGATTCTAACATAACTCAAAGAAAAAAGACAACATTTGGCGCTCCCATGGTGTTAGAGGATCTTAGTCGTATCTCTCTGTTCCCCGTTGGAAGGGTGAGGAGTAATGGCTCTCCTAGTGAGAGGGCTCCCCCTAGTGGCGAAATGCGCACTATATAAGTCCAACATTCGTTCTGTGGACGGCCTCAGAGCTCCCGGTCAATGTTCTGAATTTGTCTTTCTTATGCACATGTTCATTTGTATTGTGTGTCACGTGTAATCCTGTAGTTCCTTCATAGCAGTCCATCGTGTATTATTCCCCAATATATTTCCTAATCAGTGTGTCCCTTTTTTTAAATACATTTCAAATCGTTTGTCTATAACGTGTGTATTGTAAATCATAGTGTTAATTATTCTAAATTCTGGTGTTATAGTTATATACTACTTGGGGTAACTATTCAATTATCTTTCCTCTGTTGTATCTATTCTCATACCCAGGTCCCCCGTGTGTATGTTTGTTCATTTGTATTGTGTGTCACGTGTAATCCTGTAGTTCCTTCATAGCAGTCCATCGTGTATTATTCCCCAATATATTTCCTAATCAGTGTGTCCCTTTTTTTAAATACATTTCAAATCGTTTGTCTATAACGTGTGTATTGTAAATCATAGTGTTAATTATTCTAAATTCTGGTGTTATAGTTATATACTACTTGGGGTAACTATTCAATTATCTTTCCTCTGTTGTATCTATTCTCATACCCAGGTCCCCCGTGTGTATGTTTGTATTGGGTGCTCTTCCACATTGATTTTGTCTTGTATCTTTCCTTGGATCACCGTGTCCCTTCATGCCCCTTTCTCGTGTCCCTTTGTCGGTCTTCATAGTTGATCTGCTTTGAATCGGTTCAGGTACCCTCTTTTGCTCCTCCCGTCCTCCTCTCCTCATCTTCGTCTCTCGGTTCTGGTCCACCTGCGCGCCCTCTCCATCCTCTGCGTCAGCGTAGGCCTAGGACGTAGGCCTCTCTCCTTCCCCTCCCGGCACCTTCCATCCTCTCCGTGCCGTGTCCCTTCGCCGCCTCCTGCACGTTGTCGGGACCTGGTTCCTTTATTTTTCGGAGTTTTCTTTATTTCTACATAGCTCCGACGCTTCATTGCCACCTCCATTGGATTTTTCAGTGTTACATTGTATGCTCCGCATTGCTCCTAATCCAATCTGCGTGTTGGCCTGGTTAGCCTCTATGTTAGCTTGTAAGCTAGTTTGTATGTTAGCCTGTAGCTTCTCTGCATTGACATTCAGCGTCCCGCTAGCTTGTTCTACCTGTTGCATCATTGCCTCGTGTTGAGTCTTTTCCATCTGTGTATTTACTTCATCTGGGGTTGCTTTTCTTTCATTTGTCCTCGTGTTCATTCTTCCTTCTTTCTTTTATCCTCGAATCTTCACTTTTTATTTCGTTTTGAATAGTTTTACTTCCTTTTTTTGATATTCATTGACCGGGAGCTCTTTCATGTGGCTGCTCACCAGAATGTCACAAACCGGAAGTCGACAGCACTAATTTTAACATCAAAGATCCTGACAGTTTTGGGATTATACAGTCAACCAGTGCATCAATAGTCTACTATCGTGAAACAGTGTTGCCATAGCTCCCAACTGGTGAGAGCCTTCAAGAACCATTTCAGTCAGTGTAGAAATTCAGCGCCATGTACAGTTGTAAAGTAAATCCAAATCACTTGAAGTGTAGTCTTACTCACAGGATGTTTTTTTTTTGTTGTGGCTGCAACTACGGTATCAGCTCTATAGCTCACTCTGTTGGCTGGTCCACAATGCTTTCCCACCCCTCTAGAATGAATGAATGAATGAATGAATGAAAACTTTATTTAACAGATTGCAGAATGGGTACAATACAGTACGGCTCAATACACAAAATTGTTAAGGGGATGCAGACCTGAGAAAGACGTTTGTCTTGTTTCCATCAGGGTCCCCCATCAGGGTCCCCCCCTAGCAGGTCAAGGAGGTTGAAATTGGGCATGGAGGTCAAGTGTTTGTATGCAGGAGTGTGTGTGTGGATGCAGGAGTGTGTGTGTGGATGCACGTACACGGTTGCAGCTATTGTGGATTTGTGCTTATATTTTTCTTGTTTTTTTACCGCTTTCAAAACCCACGTCAGTAGCCTCAACAACAAGGAGTTAGAAGCTGTTCTCATGATGGACCAAGATGCATTCCTCCTGGGGCGGCTGGGTAGCACAGTGGAGAATGCACTCGCCTACCACCGCAGAGACTCTGGGATCGAATCCAGCTGTCAGCGGTACCTCCGGCTTGGTCAGACGTCCCTACTAACACAATTGGCAGTGTTAGTGGGTGGGAAGCCGGCGGGGTATGTGTCCTGGTCATTGTAAACAGCGACTCCACAGGTCGGTCGGGGCGCCTGTTCAGCAAGGAGGGTGTTGACAGAATCCGGCTATAGGGCGACAATAATGTGGTCAAGAGGCATGGTTTCTATCTTGAGCCTTAACTGGCGTGGTTTATTTATTCACATGGCAGAGCAGCAGTTCTACAGTTATCCTCTCACTGAGAGGCTGGGGGGAAGAGAAAGAATGGGAGGAGACATCTCTATTTATACTCGCCACCTGGTGGTGTTCCTGAGTGGCTCCACCTAGAGCGCCCTCTAGTGGAAACAGTTATATATGCAGTTAGACAGTTACTAGTGGAAACAGTTATATATGCAGTTACTAACAATCCTACACAGAACCTCTGACTTCAACACTCCCACTTAGGTTTGTATTAGCATACTGGATAACTTCTTTGAAAAACATTTTACAAAGGAAATAATATAATCCAAAACATCAACAGGGTATGACAGTCAATATTTACACATTAAACATGACCCTTGCAAATCCCTTCAATTTTAATTTGGAACAGGTTTCCTCATAGTGTCTGCTACCCTGTCGTCCGTTGGACAGTAAACCAGTGTCATTCTTTCTTCTCTGATGACAGATCTGATGAGATGATATTTTCTATATTGACACACTGGGTTCCTAGCAATCACAATGGTTCCCTGGTTGCTCTCATAAACAGCCTTCATATATACACAGTGTCCATCATTTTTAAATGATGTTGACAAAACGCCCCTCATCTTCAAAAACCACCTTATCTGGTATAGAGGATACATTCCAATTACCTATTACATATTAAGCAATATACTCAGAATCTTATCTCCATCACTTCTAGCAGTTGTTCTGGATAAATACACTCATGTATGGTCATAGCTAGAGCCGTATCTTCGGCTTCACTAGTTGATAGTGCCCCTGTGGGCTGCTTCTTTGTTTTCCCACGAAACCAGTGAGCTGTCTGTATTCAAACTCACACAATATCCTGTACCTTTAAGATAACAGAAAAACATGTTTGGCTGTAATCCAAATGCTCCTCTGTGGGGTCAGCAAAATGCTGTGACAATCTACTCTCTACAAACAATTGGCGCGTACACATTGTTAAATAAATGAGGCTACCCACAGCATCTCTGTAAATTTTTTACATTTGTCAGTTTCTGAGCATCCTCCTGATAGTCTAGTCTTTGATCACATGGTGTTTCCCTTGATCTACATTCTTACATGTCTAAACGTTTCAGGGTCTTTCCCACATAGTTACATCATTGAGAACATGGTAAGTCATCCACCTTTGTATTTAAACATGGGATCCATTTTTGTATTTAAACATGGTAAATCATCCACCTCTGTACTTAAACATGGAATTAAACATAGGATCCATTTCAGTATTTAGACACAGACTCTAATCAGGTATTTAAACTTGGATTCTACTCCTCCCGTATTTAAACCTAGAGTATCATCCTCCTGCCTTTAAGCAGTGTAGCCACCCTCCTTCAGTATTTAAACATGGAGTACCCTCCTTCAACATTTAAGCAATTAGTCACCCTCCTTCAGTGTTAATAATAATAATAATAATAGATTGGATTTTAAGAGAGAAGCGCCTTTCTCAGACTCAAGGACACTGTACAAGGAAAGGATGGAAAAAATAAGAAATAAAATTGAAAAAATATAATAAAATACATAAAAGATCTGTGTATAGTAACAACAAGAAAAAACAAATAAGATAAAAGAGATAAAAAATTAAATAAAAAGGAGGCAAGTTCTGTCCAATTGGATGAAGTGGTTGAAATTAACAAACAAACAAACAACAAAACAAAACAACGGAATCTGTGGCTTAAGAAAAAAGTCAGGGGTGGGCTACTTGGGAGCGGGGCCGTGTTGCGTGAAGGCAAGTGTGAACAGGTGGGTTTTTAGCTTGGTTTTGAAGAGGTTGATGGTGTCAGAGCCTCGGATGAGGGGGGAGAGGGAGTTCCACAGTCTAGGGGCAGCTGCAGCGAAAGCTCGGTCTCCCAGTGTGGAACGCCTGGTGCGGGGGATGGTGAGGAGGTCGGAGTTGGAGGATCGGAGGCCTCGTGCTGGAGTGTAGGGGTGGAGTAGGTTGGTCAGGTAGGAAGGGGCCAACCCGTGCAGGGATTTGTAGGTGAGGAGGAGGATCTTGTAGGGGATTCGGTAGTCGATGGGGAGCCAGTGGAGTTTTTGCAGGGTGGGGGTGATGTGCTGCCAGGGTTTGGTGCGCGTGAGGACCCTCGCAGCAGAGTTTTGGACGTACTGTAAGCGACCCTGTTACTCAAATGCTAACTGTTAGCCACGGAGAACTGATGTTTGGTGCGGAGAGTTGGAGTGCTAGTAGCCAGACGGACCATAGCATGGCAGGAGGCGAGTGGAAGTCCGGGGGAGAAACAGGAGAGCTGAGACTCCAGATGGAACACAGGAGGATCGGGTCGTCGGGAGGGAGAGGGACCGACCGGCAGGCGGCTGGTGATCGGTAGCCGTCAGATCAGTCGAAAACCGTGCACAAAAGTAAATCCCAAGGTAAGACGCTTTGAAGCAATCTAACGTTTAGTCGTGTAACTTTGTCTAAAAGAAAGCTAAAAGCAGGTAAACACTTAAAACTAACTAAATCTAACGTTTAGTTGTGTAATTTTGTCTAAAAGAAAGCTAAAAAGCAGGTAAACACTTAAAACTAACTAAATCTAACGTTTAGTTGTGTAATTTTGTCTAAAAGAAAGCTAAAATTAGTATTATTGATTAGCAATATAGTGTGCGTTCAATCAGCCATGTTCTCTGATCATCACGTTAGGTTTTAAAACAATGTCCAATCCAGCTGTAATTTGGGGGAATAGTGTCCTACCGTCAGGCCATGTGATCGCCGGCAGCATTTCTTCATTAGTCATCGGATTCTGGTAGATCGATATGTACATTGGCTAATCATAAATCCCATTATTCCAGGCTGAAAAATACGTTCGGTAACTGGATCAAAGATGGAGGGTCTTCGTTTGGAATCGAGGCTCATATGATCCGCACACAGGACTGTAAAAGATTTTTTTTTTTAAATCCCCTCAATGATACTGCAGTGGAGCGATGGCGCCCCTAAGCGGATCTGGCCGGTAGTGCATGTTTCGAAAATCAAATATGTGGGTAGGTCTCGATAGCGGACGTTAATAGCGTTATAAATATGGAATAAAACAATAACAACTTGCCACGAGTATATACATGGCTCTGGTCCACAACGCATGGAATCGAAACACATATATACTTGTGGCTGGTCCTTAAAGTGTTAAAGCACCTGTTTCTGGTGTAAGCGGCTTCTTGCACCGCATAATGCCATAGGTTCTTAGGTAAGTTACTATCTACTAGCTTACACTTAGCCATTTCGAAAAGGGTGTGCCATTCCCTTTCTGCCACCCCGTTCTGGTGTGGGGAATATGGACGTGACGTCTCATGTCTTATCTTATACCTTCTCAACAGTGATTGGAACTCTCTGTTTGTGAACTTGGTTTCATTGTCGGACCTCACGCATCCTACGTTACCATAAGGGGCTACGTCTGCCAGGAATTTCTCCGTGGCCTGGAGTGTGTCACTCTTTGCTTTGAGAAAGTAAACAAACACTGCCCCTGTGCACACATCTGTAAAATACTGTACATATCTAAAGCCTCCTATGGACTCGTTGCTTACTGGGCCGGCTAGGTCCGTGTCAACTAATGCAAGTGGTACCCTTACTCTTTCTGTGGGATTTCTGTATCTCGGTTGAGTAAACTTCCTCGTTTTGCACACTGCACAATTTTTGTCAGGTGTACGCTTTTCACCTTCAATGTGCATGCCTTCTGTCACTACTTGCAGTTTCAGTAAATCCTCGTAATTACAATAATCTCGTGCCATGTCTGAATATCGTGACTGGCCGTCACGCTACACATATCATTATTATCATTACACTTGTCGTTGTCATTACACTCCGTTTGCAGATAATATATTCTCTGGTACATCTTTATGTCAAACCGTGTACCGTCAGGTTCTACAAGAACATTTTTACCTTTATTGAAGAATACCTTGGCACCGCTTGCAGTAGCAGCTATTACAGAGAATAGTCCTTGTAGGAACGATGGTACGTAGAGAGCGTTCTTTAACGTCACCATACGCCGGCGCCCCTTACTGTCCGTGAGGCATACCTGTGCGTCTCCTCTCTCTTGCGCCAATCCGTAGGTGCGTCTCCCGTCTGCCAGCTCCATGCTGTGCCTCTCTGGGTGGAAAGTGTCGTCAAAGTTCTTGAACCGACTCTTGTCATTGATGACATGGGACGACGCACATGTGTCCACGATCAGTCCCCTTCTCTGGGCCCGCTGCAGCTGGGCCGGTCCGGGGATGCACGCCGTCCGCGCCCCGAAAGCGCAGTCTTCTTGTCCCGTTATTCTCCGGGCGTCGTCTCGATCCGTCTCACGTCGACCGTCGCCGCCATGGTGTCCTGGTCCTCTCCCTTGGCGTCGCTCGGGCCTTTAGCACCCTCTCTCCCGCCTCCGCGGCGGCTAGGTGGGTATCTTCTGAGGCCTCGAAGTTTCTTAACTTAGCCTTGAACTGTCCCAGCGTCATGTCCGTTGAACCGTGTGTTACCAGGAGTGTGAACGGTTTGTACAGCTCCGGTAGTCCTCTCATCATCATCGCCATCATTAGCCCATCGCTTGGTGCTTCTCTGGCACTCCTCAATGGCGTCGTGATTTGCTCCGCTCTGTTGACGTATTCGGTCACAGTCTCTGTGTGCCCCTTCCTCAGGGCCGTTAGTGCAATGTAGAGGGCCACGATTCGGGGTCTTCCTCGCCCGATGTAATGCTTGTGTCGTCGAGCAGCGGCGCTAACTCACAGTACGCGTCTGCGTTACGCTGGTCGTCCAGGGCTTGCTCTTCCGCCGTCAGTTCTCCCGTGGGGGCTGCCAGGATCGTCTCCTTCAGTCCCGCACCGTGCATGCAGCATAGCATGCGCTCTTCCCAGAGCTCGTAGTCCTCTGCTTTTCCATTGAATGAGGGCCATTTGCCCCTTCCCTTGTTTTCCATCCTCTTCGTTGGTGGTAAGCTTTAGCTCTTGTTGGCCTAGCGTCTAGCCATGCGGTGCTCCCGGCGCTAACCTAGCCTATACTTTAGCTAAGCTTGCTACCCTTATTATTTCGCCCCGGCGTTATCTGGGCCCATAACCTGTTGACAGAATCCGGCTATCACATTCACATGGCAGAGCAGCAGTTCTATAGTTCTCCTCTCACTGAGAGGCTAGGGGGAAGAGAAAGAATGGGAGGAGACATCTCTATTTATACTCGCCACCTGGTGGTGTTCCTGAGTGGCTCCGCCTAGAGCGCCCTCTAGTGGAAACAGTTATATATGCAGTTAGACAGTTACTAGTGGAAACAGTTATATATGCAGTTAGACAGGTACTAACAATCCTACACAGAACCTCTGACTTCAACAGAGGGGATCGGGGGGAAATAGCGTGAACCTCTGCACGCGTTACATTCCTCCAGTGAGAGTCCTCGCTGTCAGGTGAAAAGAAGCGGCTGGCTGACTCCACATGTATCGGAGGAGGCATGTGGTAGTTCTACACCCTCCCTAGGCCGACAGTGGGGCAATGCGCGCAACGACCAGGAAGGGAATTGGCATAATAACTAAATTGGGATGGGAGCAAAATACAGAAAAAGTGAGAAAAAAAATATTTAAAAAAACAAGATGCATTCCTCCTCCGATGCTATTCTGCAAGTCACATTTTATGCTCAACACCACCCTAGACAACTGTGATTGTAACCGAGTGGATTTGAACCTGTGACCATAGGATCCACAGGCGGCCGCATTAACCAGCTGAGCTAAAGGGTCAGACCCGTTAGCAGATGCTGGTTGACTGCGACGACTCGTTAGTAGTTTACAGTCATACAGTCATCCTCCCCCCGAGATGTGCGTCCTCACACATTCTTTCATCCATGCACGCACTTTCCCAGGGTTAAGGCACTGAGATCTCATCCCCATTGCTACGTGAACCTGGATACAGATTTAAAGGGAAGTGAGATCCCACCGCTGCCACCAATGTAACCGAGTGGAATTTAAACTGGGACCATTTGATCCACAGGCGGCCGCACCAACCAGCTGAGCTAAAGGGTCCGACCCGTTAGCAGCTGCTGGTTGACTGCGACCGACTACTTAGTAGTGTAATGAACCCACTTCTTCCATGTGTTCCGTTATGGAATGTTTTACCGTTATTGACGACTCTTGAGGCAGATGCTATTTCTCAGTTACAGGCTGCAGTGCACGAGTGACTCATCCCTATAGCTTCCCATGCTTCAAGAGAGCGCCCCCTGGGTGCCACACCCTCTTATACCTTCCCCAGGTCAGCCCCCCCTCGCCTCTGTCAACCCGCGACTCGCGCGACCAATAGCGTCGCCGCCGCCGCCAGCCCCGGGATGGCGGAGTGCAGAGTGACAGCTCGGCTGACCAACCAACCCAAATCCCAGGGTCGCTACAGTACTAGAAATACAAAGAGCCCAGACGCGCAATGATCCTGGGTTCTGCTGCGTTGGCACGGTGCTAACAGAGAGTGGAGAGAGTCTGGTTCTGATCCTGGGTTCTGCTGCGTTGGCACGGTGCTAACAGAGAGTGGAGAGAGTCTGGTTCTGATCCTGGGTTCTGCTGCGTTGGCACCGTGCTAACAGAGAGTGGAGAGAGTCTTGTTCTGATACTGGGTTGGCAACGTGCTAACAGAGAGTGGAGAGAGTCTTGTTCTGATACTGGGTTGGCAACATGCTAACAGAGAGTGGAGAGAGTCTGGTTATGCAGGACTGCTTGAATGAGTGTCAATGGACAGTAACACTCAACCTTGTCTTTAACTATGAATGTACATAACATTCCCAATTGACCAACCTTCGATCATTGGGTCATTGTTCATCTAATAACTTGCCAAGCTATTTCTGAAGACGAGTGCGTGCCTGGACTTGTTTCCCTATTTTTCATCTAATAACTTCAAATTAATTTAGAGGCTCAACCATAATATGAAAAGCACACAGACTTGTACTCATGGTGTACCTGCCCGCACATACACATACATACAGACAAACACTCATACTGTACATGCACACGCACGCATGCATGCACGCACGCACGCACGCACGCACGCACGCACGCACGCACGCACGCACGCACGCACGCACGCACACACACACACACACACACACACACACACACACACATCCCTCTCTCTGGTTGGGCCTCCCTCTGGTTGGGCCTCCCTCTGGTTGGGCCTCCCTCTGGCCCCAGGATTAAGGCAGAGGATTGTACGCAGCTGCTCTCCAACATCCCCGATATAAATTTACAACAAAAAAATTATAATAATAAATAAAAAATATTTCTTTTTTTCTTTTTTTTTTGGATGGAAGAGCCACACATTGACGGGCAAAGAGCCACCTGTGGCTCGCAAGCCACGGGTTGGCCACCCCTGCGCTAGACGCTCACAAAGTGCTGTGACTTTCCACATATATATTCCATAATATGTGAAATAATGTTCTAATTACATTTTGAAATTTCAGAAACCGTGCCAGATAAAACGGGTACTTTTAGGAAAAGTCATTGAGTGACAGAGCTGGAGCTCGACCGAGTGACGAGGATACATTTATTGAAAATGCCTAGGGGTTTGACCCCTTGTCGGCTGTGCTAGTGTTAATAGTGATATTTCACTTCAGTAGAGGTCTTGTTGTGTGAAAGTGAAAATATCACAATCATCACGGGAGAAACCTCCACCCTTCTTTTACTCCATAACTACCTCCATTTCTATATTATTTCCATACACATCGGTGTAAGTGACCCTCGCGGGATGGCGACTGGCGTTCGTAGCAACCGTCTAACTCCCTGTCCACTTCACAAGCCCCATTCAACCTGTTGACGAGTACATGTGAATGGATGTTCCGGCATCAGCAAGTAAAAGGCAGTTTCTGATTAAAATTTGAATTGAAAGTGACCGTGATCCAGACCCACACCACATGTTTGTCCACCAACGCTGACATATTTGATTTGCTATAGAGTCGGTCCATAGTCAATTGATTATTAATAGAGACATTTCAATTTTAGTACAACATGTTTTGTTTTCAACAGTTTTCTGTCTCTCTTTTCTTCTTCTTCACGACCCCCGCCTCTGGAATCAGTTACACTTTTCAGATTGGACCCGGGGTCAAACCCTGGCAGGACCTTCTCTCCTCCGTCTCCCCTCCTGTCTCCCCTCTGTCTCTCCTCTGTCTCTCCTCTGTCTCTCCTCTGTCTCTCCTCTGTCTCTCCTCCTGTCTCCCCTCCTGTCTCTCCTCAGTCTCTCCTCTGTCTCTCCTCTGTCTCTCCTCTGTCTCTCCTCTGTCTCTCCTCTGTCTCTCCTCTGTCTCCCCTCCTGTCTCCCCTCCTGTCTCTTCTCTGTCTCTCCTCCTGTCTCTCCTCTGTCTCCCCTCCTGTCTCCCCTCCTGTCTCTCCTCCTGTCTCTCCTCTGTTTCTCCTCTGTCTCTTCTCTGTCTCTCCTCCTGTCTCTCCTCTGTCTCTCCTCTGTCTCTCCTCCGTCTCCCCTCCTGTCTCTCCTCCTGTCTCTCCTCTGTCTCTCCTCTGTCTCTTCTCTGTCTCTCCTCCTGTCTCTCCTCTGTCTCTCCTCTGTCTCTCCTCCGTCTCCCCTCCTGTCTCTCCTCCTGTCTCTCCTCTGTCTCTCCTCTGTCTCTTCTCTGTCTCTCCTCCTGTCTCTCCTCTGTCTCTCCTCTGTCTCTCCTCCTGTCTCCCCTCCTGTCTCTCCTCTGTCTCTCCTCCGTCTCCCCTCCTGTCTCCCCTCCTGTCTCTCCTCTGTCTCTCCTCTGTCTCTCCTCCTGTCTCTCCTCTGTCTCTCCTCTGTCTCTCCTCCGTCTCCCCTCCTGTCTCCCCTCCTGTCTCTCCTCCTGTCTCTCCTCCTGTCTCTCCTCTGTATCTCCTCCTGTCTCTCCTCTGTCTCCCCTCCTGTATCTCCTCCTGTCTCTCCTCTGTCTCTCCTCCGTCTCCCCTCCTGTCTCCCCTCCTGTCTCTCCTCTGTCTCTCCTCTGTCTCTCCTATGTCTCTCCTCTGTCTCTCCTCTGTCTCCCCTCCTGTCTCCCCTCCTGTCTTTCCTCTGTCTCTCCTCTGTCTCTCCTCTGTCTCCCCTCCTGTCTCCCCTCCTGTCTCTCCTCTGTTTATCCTCTGTCTCTCCTCTGTCTCCCCTCCTGTCTCCCCTCCTGTCTCTCCTCTGTCTCTCCTCTGTCTTTCCTCTGTCTCTCCTCTGTTTATCCTCTGTCTCTCCTCTGTCTCTCCTCCTGTCTCTCCTCCTGTCTCTCCTCTGTCTCTCCTCCTGTCTTTCCTCTGTCTCTCCTCTGTCTCTCCTCCTGTCTCTCCTCCTGTCTCTCCTCCTGTCTCTCCTCTGTCTCTCCTCTGTCTCGCCTCTGTCTCTCCTCTGTCTCTCCTCCTGTCTCTCCTCTGTATCTCCTCTGTCTCTCCTCCTGTCTCTCCTCTGTCTCTCCTCTGTCTCTCCTCTGTCTCTTCTCTGTCTCTCCTCCTGTATCTCCTCTGTCTCTCCTCCATCTCTCTTATGTCTCTCCTCCTGTATCTCCTCTGTCTCTCCTCCGTCTTTCCTCTGTCTCCCCTCCTGTCTCTCCTCTGTATCTCCTCTGTCTCTCCTCCTGTCTCTCCTCTGTCTCTCCTCTGTCTCTCCTCCTGTCTCTCCTCTGTCTCTCCTCTGTCTCTCCTCTGTCTCCCCTCCTGTCTCCCCTCCTGTCTCTCCTCTGTCTCTCCTCTGTCTCTCCTCTGTCTCTCCTCTGTCTCCCCTCTGTCTCTCCTCTGTCTCCCCTCTGTCTCTCCTCTGTCTCTCCTCTGTCTCTCCTCCTGTATCTCCTCTGTCTCTCCTCCGTCTCTCCTCTGTCTCCCCTTCTGTCTCTCCTCTGTCTCTCCTCTGTCTCTCCTCTGTCTCCCCTCCTGTCTCCCCTCCTGTCTCCCCTCCAGTCTCTCCTCTGTCTCTCCTCTGTCTCCCCTCCTGTCTCTCATCTGTCTCTCCTCTGTCTCCCCTCCTGTCTATCCTCTGTCTCCCCTCCTGTCTCCCCTCCTGTCTCTCCTCTGTCTCCCCTCCTGTCTCCCCTCCAGTCTCTCCTCTGTCTCTCCTCTGTCTCCCCTCCTGTCTCTCCTCTGTCTCTCCTCTGTATCTCCTCCTGTCTCTCCTCTGTCTCTCCTCTGTCTCCCCTCCTGTCTCTCCTCTGTCTCTCCTCTGTCTCTCCTCCTGTCTCTCCTCTGTCTCCCCTCCTGTCTCTCCTCTGTCTCTCCTCTGTCTCTCCTCTGTCTCTCCTCTGTCTCCCCTCCTGTCTCCCCTCCTGTCTCTCCTCTGTCTCTCCTCTGTCTCTCCTCTGTCTCTCCTCTGTCTCTCCTCCTGTCTCTCCTCTGTCTCTCCTCTGTCTCTCCTCTGTCTCTCCTCTGTCTCCCCTCCTGTCTCTCCTCTGTCTCTCCTCTGTCTCTCCTCTGTCTCTCCTCTGTCTCCCCTCCTGTCTCTCCTCTGTCTCTCCTCTGTCTCTCCTCTGTCACTCCTCTGTCTCTCCTCCTGTCTCTCCTCTGTCTCTCCTCTGTCTCCCCTCCTGTCTCTCCTCCTGTCTCTCCTCCTGTCTCTCCTCTGTCTCTCCTCTGTCTCTCCTCCTGTCTCCCCTCTGTCTCTCCTCTGTCTCTCCTCTGTCTCTCCTCTGTCTCTCCTCTGTCTCTCCTCCTGTCTCTCCTCTGTCTCTCCTCTGTCTCTCCTCTGTCTCTCCTCCTGTCTCTCCTCCTGTCTCTCCTCCTGTCTCTCCTCTGTCTCTCCTCTGTCTCCCCTCTGTCTCTCCTCTGTCTCTCCTCTGTCTCTCCTCTGTCTCTCCTCTGTCTCCCCTCCTGTCTCTCCTCTGTCTCTCCTCTGTCTCTCCTCCTGTCTCTCCTCCTGTCTCTCCTCCTGTCTCTCCTCTGTCTCTCCTCTGTCTCCCCTCTGTCTCTCCTCTGTCTCTCCTCTGTCTCTCCTCTGTCTCTCCTCTGTCTCCCTCCTGTCTCTCCTCTGTCTCTCCTCTGTCTCTCCTCCTGTCTCCCCTCCTGTCTCTCCTCTGTCTCCCCTCCTGTTTCTCCTCTGTATCTCCTCTGTCTATCCTCTGTCTCCCCTCCTGTCTCCCCTCCTGTCTCTCCTCTGTCTCTCCTCTGTATCTCCTCCTGTCTCTCCTCTGTCTCTCCTCTGTATCTCCTCTGTCTCCCCTCCTGTCTCTCCTCTGTCTCTCCTCTGTCTCTCCTCTGTATCTCCTCTGTCTCCCCTCCTGTCTCTCCTCTGTCTCTCCTCTGTCTCTCCTCTGTCTCTCCTCTGTCTCCCCTCGTGTCTCTCCTCTGTCTCCCCTCCTGTCTCTCCTCTGTCTCTCCTCTGTCTCTCCTCTGTCTCTCCTCTGTCTCTCCTCTGTCTCTCCTCTGTCTCTCCTCTGTCTCCCCTCCTGTCTCTCATCCTGTCTCTCCTCTGTCTCTCCTCTGTCTCTCCTCTGTCTCCCCTCCTGTCTCTCCTCTGTCTCTCCTCTGTCTCTCCTCTGTCTCTCCTCTGTATCTCCTCCTGTCTCTCCTCTGTATCTCCTCCTGTCTCTCCTCTGTCTCTCCTCATGTCTCTCCTCTGTCTCTCCTCTGTCTCTCCTCTGTCTCTCCTCCTCTATCTCCTCTGTCTCTCCTCCTGTCTCTCCTCCTGTCTCTCCTCTGTCTCTCCTCTGTATCTCCTCCTGTCTCTCCTCATGTCTCTCCTCTGTCTCTCCTCCTGTCTCCCCTCCTGTCTCTCCTCCTGCCTCTCCTCTCTCTCTCCTCTGTCTCTCCTCTGTCTCCCCTCCTGTCTCTCCTCTGTCTCTCCTCCTGTCTCTCCTCTGTCTCTCCTCTGTATCTCCTCCTGTCTCTCCTCTGTCTCTCCTCTGTCTCTCCTCTGTCTCCCCTCCTGTCTCTCCTCTGTCTCTCCTCCTGTCTCTCCTCTGTCTCTCCTCTGTCTCTCCTCCTGTCTCTCCTCGCTGTCTCTCCTCTGTATCTCCTCTGTCTCTCCTCTGTTTCTCCTCCTGTCTCTCCTCCTGTCTCTTTTCTATCTCCCCTCCTGTCTCTCCTCTGTCTCTCCTCCTGTCTCTCTTCTGTCTCCCCTCCTGTCTCTCCTCTGTCTCTCCTCCTGTCTCTCCTCTGTCTCTCCTCTGTCTCTCCTCTGTGTCCCCTCCTGTCTCTCCTCTGTCTCTCCTCCTGTCTCTCCTCTGTCTCTCCTCTGTATCTCCTCCTGTCTCTCCTCTGTCTCTCCTCTGTCTCTCCTCTGTCTCCCCTCCTGTCTCTCCTCTGTCTCTCCTCCTGTCTCTCCTCTGTCTCTCCTCTGTCTCCCCTCCTGTCTCTCCTCCTGTCTCTCCTCCTGTCTCTCCTCTGTCTCTCCTCTGTCTCTCCTCCTGTCTCCCCTCTGTCTCTCCTCTGTCTCTCCTCTGTCTCTCCTCTGTCTCTCCTCTGTCTCTCCTCCTGTCTCTCCTCTGTCTCTCCTCTGTCTCTCCTCTGTCTCTCCTCCTGTCTCTCCTCCTGTCTCTCCTCCTGTCTCTCCTCTGTCTCTCCTCTGTCTCCCCTCTGTCTCTCCTCTGTCTCTCCTCTGTCTCTCCTCTGTCTCTCCTCTGTCTCCCCTCCTGTCTCTCCTCTGTCTCTCCTCTGTCTCTCCTCCTGTCTCTCCTCCTGTCTCTCCTCCTGTCTCTCCTCTGTCTCTCCTCTGTCTCCCCTCTGTCTCTCCTCTGTCTCTCCTCTGTCTCTCCTCTGTCTCTCCTCTGTCTCCCTCCTGTCTCTCCTCTGTCTCTCCTCTGTCTCTCCTCCTGTCTCCCCTCCTGTCTCTCCTCTGTCTCCCCTCCTGTTTCTCCTCTGTATCTCCTCTGTCTATCCTCTGTCTCCCCTCCTGTCTCCCCTCCTGTCTCTCCTCTGTCTCTCCTCTGTCTCCCCTCCTGTCTCTCATCCTGTCTCTCCTCTGTCTCTCCTCTGTCTCTCCTCTGTCTCCCCTCCTGTCTCTCCTCTGTCTCTCCTCTGTCTCTCCTCTGTCTCTCCTCTGTATCTCCTCCTGTCTCTCCTCTGTATCTCCTCCTGTCTCTCCTCTGTCTCTCCTCATGTCTCTCCTCTGTCTCTCCTCTGTCTCTCCTCTGTCTCTCCTCCTCTATCTCCTCTGTCTCTCCTCCTGTCTCTCCTCCTGTCTCTCCTCTGTCTCTCCTCTGTATCTCCTCCTGTCTCTCCTCATGTCTCTCCTCTGTCTCTCCTCCTGTCTCCCCTCCTGTCTCTCCTCCTGCCTCTCCTCTCTCTCTCCTCTGTCTCTCCTCTGTCTCCCCTCCTGTCTCTCCTCTGTCTCTCCTCCTGTCTCTCCTCTGTCTCTCCTCTGTATCTCCTCCTGTCTCTCCTCTGTCTCTCCTCTGTCTCTCCTCTGTCTCCCCTCCTGTCTCTCCTCTGTCTCTCCTCCTGTCTCTCCTCTGTCTCTCCTCTGTCTCTCCTCCTGTCTCTCCTCGCTGTCTCTCCTCTGTATCTCCTCTGTCTCTCCTCTGTTTCTCCTCCTGTCTCTCCTCCTGTCTCTTTTCTATCTCCCCTCCTGTCTCTCCTCTGTCTCTCCTCCTGTCTCTCTTCTGTCTCCCCTCCTGTCTCTCCTCTGTCTCTCCTCCTGTCTCTCCTCTGTCTCTCCTCTGTCTCTCCTCTGTGTCCCCTCTCTGTCTCTCCTCCTGTCTCTCCTCTGTATCTCCTCCTGTCTCTCCTCTGTCTCCCCTCCTGTCTCTCCTCTGTCTCTCCTCTGTCTCCCCTCCTGTCTCTCAAGTTTCAAGTTTCTTTAATAGTTGTCATACAGAAGTACAGAATACTTTTGTACAAAATGCTTCTTACTGTTGCGCTCCAGAGACTGTGCATGACAAGATAAGTATGAAATAAAAACATAGTAAAAATTAGAAGTAAAAAAAGAGGTCACAGTGTTCAGTTTAGACATATGTACAATGTTCGTAGACGTAGTTACCATACAATATACAATACTGTGCAGTGTACTAATATACAATACTATACTATATAGTGCAAGGCATAAATGGACGAGGTGCAGTTTAGGTACAATTCACAGTAGGTGTACGAGTTGTAGTGCAAATCCTTTATCAATAAATATAAAGTGTAAGTGTGTTTGTGTGATCTAAAGTGTGGAGAGTGGGTGCTGCAGTGTGTTGTTTGTTTGAGTGAGTGTGTGCGTGTGGGTGTGTGTGCTGTGTGCATTTGATGGTTGTTGCATAGTGATTATTGTTCGTTTAGCGATTATTGTTCGTTTAGCAGCCTGATGGCCTGGGGATAGAAGCTCCTTCTGAGTCTTTCTGTGCTCGCCTTAAGACTCCGGTATCGCTTGCCTGACGGCAGCAGTTCAAAGAGGCAGTTGTTCGGGTGGCTCGAGTCCTTAATAATTCTCTTAGCCTTCCCCTTGCACCGCTTGTTGTAAATGTTCTGGAGGGTGGGAAGCCCCCCTCTAATTGTGCGTTCGGCTGAACGTGTCACTCTTTGTAGTCTGCTACGGTCTTGTGCAGTGCTATTCCCAAACCAGGAGGTGATGTTGCCGGTCAGGATGCTCTCTATTGTACATGAGTAGAAGTTCCTAAGGATCTTCTGACTGACTTGGAACTTCCTTAGGCGCCTGAGGAAGTAGAGGCGTTGTCGTGCCTTCTTCACAACACTGTCAATGTGTGTGGTCCATGTCAAGTCCTCGGATATGTGGGCTCCGAGGTACTTGAAACTGTTCACTCTCTCAACCGGTGCCCCGTCGATGCTGAGGGGGCTGTAGTCCTTGACCCCCGACCTCCTGAAGTCCACAATCATCTCTTTTGTTTTGCTGACGTTCAGGGAGAGGCAGTTCTCCTGACACCACTGTGACAGGTTCTCTACCTCTTCCAGGTAGGCCCTTTCGTCGTTGGCAGAGATCAGGCCCACCACTACTGTGTCATCAGCAAATTTGATGATGGTGTTGTTGTTCCGCTGTGCTACGCAGTCATGTGTGTACAGGGAGTAGAGGAGGGGGCTCAGAACACAGCCCTGGGGGGCCCCTATGTTGAGCGTGATGGATGAGGAGGTGCAGTTGCCGGCTCTTACCACCTGGGGTCTGCCCGTCAGGAAGTCCAGGACCCACTGGCACAGGTCATAGTTCAAGCCCAGGTCCCTGAGCTTGGCTATGAGTTTGGAGGGGACTATGGTATTGAATGCTGAGCTGTAGTCGATGAACAGCATTCTCACATAGTTCCCCTGCCTCTTGTCCAGATGTGATGCTGCTGTGTGCAGCACATGGGCTATGGCGTCCTCCGTGGACCTGTTGGGGCGATATGCAAATTGCAGAGGGTCCAGGTTGATGGGGAGGGAGGAACAGATGTAGCCCTTCACTAGCTTCTCAAAGCACTTCATGGCTATGGAGGTGAGGGCTACAGGGCGGTAGTCGTTGAGGCAAGCGGGCGTAGATTTTTTGGGTACAGGGATGATGGTGGACTTCTTCAGACAGGTGGGGATGACGGCCTGTTCCAAGGACAGGTTGAAGATGTCAGTGAATACCGGGGCCAGTTGGTCGGCACAGACTTTTAGGACGCGGCCGGGGATGCCGTCCGGTCCTGCTGCCTTCCTGATATCCACTTTTTTAAAGATCCGTCTCACCTCATGCTCTGTTACCCTGAACACTGAGTCTCCATCAGCAGACCCCCCCCCCCCCATTGCCGTGGTTTGTAGGCTGGTGTTGTTATTCACAGCCTCAAACCTCGCATAGAAGGAGTTGAGATCATTTGCTAAGGAGATGTCACTGTTCAGTTTGAGGGGGGTTCCTTTGTAGTCTGTCATTGTTCTGAGGCCCTGCCACATGCCTCTAGAGTCAGCCTGTTCAAACTGAAGTTCAACTTTATCCCTGTAACGCCGTTTTGCCTCTATTACTGCTCTCCTGACGTTGTATCTTGCCATCTTGTGTTCTTCCATGTTGCCTGTCACCAGCCCGGTGTTGTATGCTGATGTGCGCACTTTCAGAGCCTCACGGACGGATTTGTCTACCCAGGGCTTTTGATTTGGGTAGATATTAATTTTGGTGGAGGGGATTATTACTTCTACCTGAGTACAGACATAGTCAATCACCGTTTCGGTGTATTCGTTAATATTGGCTGTGTTATCACGGAATACACTCCATTCTGTGCTTCCCAGCACTGCTTGGAGTGACTCCACTGACGTCACGGCCCAACGCTTAACCTCTCGCGAGACCACCGGCGTTCGCTTGAGACTTTGTTTGTACTTTGGCAAAAGGAAAATGGCGGCGTGATCGCTTTTACCGAATGGACTAAGAGCCTGTGACTTGTACCCATTCTTAAATTGCGAGTATACATGGTCTAATATGTTCTCGCCTCTGGTGGGACAGGTCACATGCTGATAGAAATTCGGCAGCACCTTTTTAAGACGCGCGCTGTTGAAATCCCCCAAGACCAAAATGGCAGCGTCAACATTAGCTGCCTGGAGTTTGTTTACCTCGTCGTGAAGTTTTGAAAGTGCGACCCCAGTGTTCGCGTGTGGTGGAATGTACACTCCGATGAGGATGATGGACGTTAACTCTCTTGGGAGGAAGAAGGGTCGACATTTTATCGTGATAAACTCCAGGTCTGGGGAGCAGTGGTTAGACAGTTCCTTTGTGTTGCCTAAATCGCACCACTCCTTGTTTATCATGAAGGCAATGCCGCCTCCTCTCGTCTTTAGTGACTCTTCTGCCGTCCGGTCTTTGCGGAGAACGAAGAAGTGGTCTGCCGGTTCTATTGCGTGATTCGGGACATCTGGACTCAGCCAAGTTTCTGTGAAACAGAGGACGTTACAATCCCGAATGTCCCTCTGGAATTGGATCCTTGCTCTGATGTCGTCCAATTTGTTTCCTATCGATTGCACATTGGCCAACAATATGCTGGGCAATGTGGTTCTGTGTCGTTTGGACCTCAGTCTGTTCCGGACCCCGGCTCTCTTTCCTCGTCTTCGCGGCGGCTTCTGGTCTTGGCCATGGCCGGCATAACAAAGGATCTCGGCGGGCCATTTCTGCTGTTCAGCGATCCGATCCAGAGAGCAATCCAAACGGTAAGATTTTCTTAATCCAATGTCAATGATTGACTGACGGTCATACACATATAATGCACCAACAGTTGGTGCAAATAAAACTCCTAATACTATAAAAATTAACAAAATAAAGCACAGTCTCGTCGGAGCGATCAGAAAGGCAGCCATCAGAGCAGCGCCAGTGCTCTGATGTCTCTCCTCCTGTCTCTCCTCCTGTCTCCCCTCCTGTCTCCCATCCTGTCTCTCCTGTCTCCCCTCCTGTCTCCCCTCCTGTCTCCCCTCCTGTCTCTCCTCTGTCCCTCCTCTGTCCCTCCTCTGTCCCTCTTCTGTCTCTCTTAGCCTTCTTACTTCTTAAATACAAGGACTTATAGCTTAAATATAAAAAAAACATTACATTCACATTAAAATGTAATTAAAAAAACAAGTTAAAGGAGTTTGAATCTTTAGCTTTTTGTCCTTTGGCGTTTGCAGCATGTACTCGAGTACTCACCGTGTTGTTTCTGATGACCGACTTGTATCACTTAAGTCTGGGTAAAGCGACTTCTGAGATTTGTTTCTAAACACATTATACATACAGTACAAAAAGAGTTGCTGAAAACATTGTGAAAAGACTGTGAACTATGAAGCGCTGAATTGTGGAGTTTGACCTTTAAACAGTCTTTCTACATCTTTGTGTTCAGGATTCATTGGGCGGTCCTGAAGTTATGGCTTGATGACACACCGGAGCCATGCTTAGCTTAACCGCTCCTCCTAACACAATAAACAAGAGTGTACGATGGTTCTCCCAGAGTTAACAGTAGCTAATAATTTAACAGTCAATAAAAACACAGATTTGGATGGTCTAACCTAGTGTGCTAGTTATAATAATAATGCAGGACCTGTCGCAGAGGTCTTTAATGGGCATGCAACGACACTCAATGTTAGTGGTTAGCACACACGGTTAGCACACACACACACCGGAACACACACGCATGCATTGTTTTTGTAGGATCGCCGATGCGATACTCCTCTGTGCTTAACCCATCCCGTCGTCCTTCCCCCCCAAGGGCAGACGAGGGCTGTGGCGTGAGCCACGCCCGGGGACCATCCAAGTGCTCGCCGTCCTTGTCACGGACGCGACATCGTTAGCGATCTGTTGTGCATGTTTTTCCATTGGGTTTATCTTATCGGGGGGGGGGGGACCCTTGCGAGCACAGAGAGAACATGCAAACTCCACACAGAAAGGCCCGGAAGATACCCCACCTGGGTAACTGGCATCGCGGAAACCTGGTCCCCAAGCGGGAATCGAACCCAGGACCTTCTTGCTGTGAGGCGACAGTGTTAACCACTACACCACCGTGCCGCTAGTTAGTCAATTAGTCAAGCTTTCTAACCAGGTAGTCAAGCTTTCTGACCAGGTAGGGGCCATTTGATAGATTTGGTCATTTATAGCAAAAACGTTTTAGTGAGTGAAATAATAAAAAAGAAAATGGAGCTTATAGGGAGTTGTCAATCAATCCTGATCTGACCACGCCCCCACCATCCTGAGAAACGCTCTGAGCAGCTGGATGAGCTGTTTTGGAGCTGGGTTTCATAATAAGAGTTATTAACATTTTGAATCATTCCAATTTTGGCTGGGTGGTTAATAACACGTTGTTCCGGTGCGTGACATTTATTTTCACTTTTACCCAGAACTCTAGTGATCGTAGGACACCTACAGATCCGCCTCTGAGGTTTGTGTCGATGCCAACAACAACAAGAGGACAATCCTCTGACAGCGCAGTCTCACAGGTACAGACCGCAGGTACAGACCAGACCACAGGTACAGGGGGGGGGTGTCCAGGGTCCAGGGTGAGGGGGGGGGTCCAGGTCCAGGTGAGGGGGGGGGTCCAGGTGAGGTGGGTCCAGGTGAGGGGGGGGGTCCAGGTGAGGGGGGTCCAGGTGAGGGGGGGGGGGGGTCCAGGTGAGAGGGGTCCAGGTCTAGGTGAGGGGGGGTCCAGGTCTAGGTGAGGGGGGTCCAGGTCAGGTGAGGGGGGTCCAGGTCCAGGTGAGGGGCCAGGTGAGGGGGGGTCCAGGTGAGGGGGGTCCAGGTGAGGGGGGGTCCAGGTGAGGGGGGTCCAGGTGAGGGTCCAGGTGAGAGGGGTCCAGGTCTAGGTGGAGGGGGGTCCAGGTGGGGGTCCAGGGTCTAGGTGAGGGGGGTCCAGGTGAGGGGGGAGGGGGTCCAGGTCTAGGTGAGGGGGGGGGTCAGGTCTAGGTGGAGGGGGGGTCCAGGTCTAGGTGAGGGGGGTCCAGGTGAGGGGGGGAGGGGGTCCAGGTCTAGGTGAGGGGGGGGGGGGTCCAGGTCTAGGTGAGGGGGTCCAGGTGAGGGGGGGAGGGGGTCCAGGTCTAGGTGAGGGGGGGGGGTCCAGGTCTAGTGAGGGGGGTCCAGGTCTAGGTGAGGGGGTCCAGGTGAGGGGGGGGGGTCCAGGTCTAGGTGAGGGGGTCCAGTGAGGGGGGGGGGTCCAGGTCTAGGTGAGGGGGTCCAGGTGAGGGGGGAGGTCCAGGTCCAGGTGAGGG
>NC_140165.1:73326471-73328971 GCF_963971535.1 Notolepis coatsorum
CTCCCCTCCTCCCCCCTCTTCTCCCCTCCGCGCGCCTGAGTCGCTCCCCGAGTCCCCTCCTCCCCCCTCCTCTCCCCTCCGCGCGCCTGAGTCGCTCCCCTCCTCCCCCCTCCTCTCCCCTCCACGCGCCTGAGTCGCTCCCCTCCTCCCCCCTCTTCTCCCTCCGCGCGCCTGAGTCGCTCCCCTCCTCCCCCCTCCTCTGCCCTCCGCGCGTCGAGTCGCTCCCCTCCTCCCCTCTCCTCTCCCACTCCGCGCGCCTGAGTCGCTCCCCTCCTCTCCCCTCCTCTCCCCTCCGCGCGTCACGAATGAATTTCACGCGCGGCTCCCTCGTGAGATCGCGCGCCTGGTCAGGCACACTGGACCTACTCCAGTGTAGGCTACGACTTGAGCGCGCGGAAGCACACCGAGGAAGGCACATTTACATTGGGACAGCTGTAAATGCCTAGTCTATATGCGAAGTCAGTCATTTTAGAATGATGATCAGTGTGACTGTACTCCTGAAAGAGCAGCGTGTAGCCCCAGCAGCAGCAAGAGCTTATTATTATTATTATTATTATTATTATTATTATTATTATTATTATTATTATTATTATTATTATTATTATTATTATTATTATTATTATTATTATTATTATTATTATTATTATTATTATTATTATTATTATTATTATTATTTATTATTATTATTATTATTATTATTATTATTATTATTATTATTATTATTATTATTATTATTATTATTATTATTATTATTATTATTATTATTATTAATATTATTATTAATTATTATTATTATTATTATTATTATTATTATTATTATTATTATTATTATTATTATTATTATTATTATTATTATTATTATTATTATTATTATTATTATTATTATTATGCAACATTGTAATAGTTATAGGTATAAACAAACATACAGACAAACATTCGACATGCGCGTGGCGCGCCGCCTCAAATAGGATCGAGGCGAAAAAATAGCTTGCCGCTCGCGAGCCGTGTGCGTGAGTCGCTCCCCTCTCGTTCAAAGGAGATGGAAGAAGGGGAAGCGCTCCGGGGAGGCGGGCGAACATCAAGCGCTGACCCCGGCCGCTGGTTCCCCCCGCGCCGCCGTCTGCTGCGTGTCCCCACCGCCGTATGCCGCGCTTCCCGAAGACTGGCAGGCCCGCGCCATCTGGCCGCGCTCCTGATTCCCAGGACACATATTGGGAATCCAAACGACCCCACCTCCCAGGCTCTCCAGGGCCCTCTCCCTCCCTCCCTCCCTCCCTCCCTCCCTCCCTCCCTCCCTCCCTCCCTCCCTCCATTCCTTCCCCGCACGCTGTCAGTGAGTCTCCCCTGCATCGCCGCTTATTTGTGTGTGTATGAGTGTAATATGTATGTGTGTGTGTGTGTATCGGTGTGTGTATGTATGTGTGTGTGTGTGTGTGTGTGTGTGTGTGTGTGTGTGTGTGTGTGTGTGTGTGTGTGTGTGTGTGTGTGTGTGTGTGTGTGTGTGTGTGTGTGTGTGTGTGTGTGTGTGTGTGTGTGTGTGTGTGTGTGTGTGTGTGTGTGTGTGTGTGTATGTGTGTGTGTGTGCGAGGAAGGGCTCCGCTGTGCTCCAAGTGATCCCCAGTTGGCCTTTTCTCTATTTAATGTTAATCCCCTTCTGATTGATAACAGGTAGGAGGCCATTACGGACAGAGGGGGGAAACACTCGATTGTTTGTTTCTTACATGAAGGACCAGGGAGGGATACAGTGTAGAATCTATATGTGGCATTAGGTGGTTCATCCGACACGCCCTTCAGACTACTTCATAACCGTCTGTAGTGTGGTAGTGAAAGGGTTAACCGTCTGTAGTGTGGTAGTGAAAGGGTTAACCTTCTGTAGTGTGGCAGTGAAAGGGTTAACCTTCTGTAGATTTTTTTTTGCAATATACTGTAATGCCTTTTGGAATGTGTAATGCCCCGGCCACTTTCCAGCGACTGGTGAACCTAGTCCTGGCTGGTGTTGTAATGCCTATCTCGATGACCTGATTGTCTATTCGACCAACTGGCGTGACCACATGACAACCGCAATCAGCGCCTCATGCATTCATAGTCCAAAATTATAACCTCGAAATAAGGCATAAGAAAGAAGGGATCCAATAATGTGCTGGCGGATGCTCTATCTCGGAGATAAGAATCTCATGCTGTCAACTTATTGTTTGTTGACTTGTTCGTTCTTGAACCGGGTGGTTGTTGTACCGACTGCTTGTTGTTTTCTTTTTTTCATGGCTCTTAACTTTGACGTTCATATCGGAGATGGGAATCTCATTGTTAAAAACATGTTTTGTTGGTGTTATGTGTTATATGTCAAACATGTTTTTGTCTTATGTGTGGGGGTGTTACATCCCAATGTATGTGCTTCCCCCCATAGATATATATATCTATGCTTCCCCCAGTGTGTCTTGTTCTCCATTTTGTTTCCTCCCTCCAGCCAGAACCCGTCCTCCACCATTGGTCCCTGCTAGGC
>NC_140165.1:73333971-73338971 GCF_963971535.1 Notolepis coatsorum
GTACAACTACATCATGTGGTATCTGTACAACTACATCATGTGGTATCTGTACAACTACATCATGTGGTATCTGTACAACTACATCATGTGGTATCTGTACAACTACATCATGTGTTGGTATCTGTACAACTACATCATGTGGTATCTGTACAACTACATCATGTGTTGATATCTGTACAACTACATCATGTGTTGATATCTGTACAACTACATCATGTGTTGATATCTGTACAACTACATCATGTGTTGGTATCTGTACAACTACATCATGTGGTATCTGTACAACTACATCATGTGGTATCTGTACAACTACATCATGTGTTGGTATCTGTACAACTACATCATGTGGTATCTGTACAACTACATCATGTGGTGATATCTGTACAACTACATCATGTTGTATCTGTACAACTACATCATGTGTTGATATCTGTACAACTACATCATGTGTTGATATCTGTACAACTACATCATGTGTTGATATCTGTACATCTACATCATGTGGTGATATCTGTACAACTACATCATGTGGTATCTGTACAACTACATCATGTGGTGATATCTGTACAACTACATCATGTGGTATCTGTACAACTACATCATGTGGTATCTGTACAACTACATCATGTGGTGATATCTGTACAACTACATCATGTGGTGATATCTGTACAACTACATCATGTGGTAATATCTGTACAACTACATCATGTGTTGATATCTGTACAACTACATCATGTGGTATCTGTACAACTACATCATGTGGTGATATCTGTACAACTACATCATGTGGTATCTGTACAACTACATCATGTGGTAATATCTGTACAACTACATCATGTGTTGGTATCTGTACAACTACATCATGTGTTGGTATCTGTACAACTACATCATCTGGTATCTGTACAACTACATCATGTGTTGGTATCTGTACAACTACATCATGTGGTATCTGTACAACTACATCATGTGATATCTGTACAACTACATCATGTGGTATCTGTACAACTACATCATGTGGTAATATCTGTACAACTACATCATGTGTTGGTATCTGTACAACTACATCATGTGTTGATATCTGTACAACTACATCATGTGTTGATATCTGTACAACTACATCATGTGTTGATATCTGTACATCTACATCATGTGGTGATATCTGTACAACTACATCATGTGGTATCTGTACAACTACATCATGTGGTGATATCTGTACAACTACATCATGTGGTATCTGTACAACTACATCATGTGGTATCTGTACAACTACATCATGTGGTGATATCTGTACAACTACATCATGTGGTGATATCTGTACAACTACATCATGTGGTGATATCTGTACAACTACATCATGTGGTAATATCTGTACAACTACATCATGTGGTGATATCTGTACAACTACATCATGTGGTATCTGTACAACTACATCATGTGGTGATATCTGTACAACTACATCATGTGGTATCTGTACAACTACATCATGTGGTAATATCTGTACAACTACATCATGTGTTGGTATCTGTACAACTACATCATGTGTTGGTATCTGTACAACTACATCATCTGGTATCTGTACAACTACATCATGTGTTGGTATCTGTACAACTACATCATGTGGTATCTGTACAACTACATCATGTGATATCTGTACAACTACATCATGTGGTATCTGTACAACTACATCATGTGGTAATATCTGTACAACTACATCATGTGTTGGTATCTGTACAACTACATCATGTGTTGGTATCTGTACAACTACATCATCTGGTATCTGTACAACTACATCATGTGTTGGTATCTGTACAACTACATCATGTGGTATCTGTACAACTACATCATGTGATATCTGTACAACTACATCATGTGGTATCTGTACAACTACATCATGTGATATCTGTAAAACTACATCATGTGTTGGTATCTGTACAACTACATCATGTGGTATCTGAACAACTACATCATGTGTTGGTATCTGTACAACGACATCATGTGGTATCTGTACAACTATATCATGTGGTATCTGTACAACTACATCATGTGTTGATATCTGTACAACTACATCATGTGGTATCTGTACAACTACATCATGTGTTGATATCTGTACAACTACATCATGTGTTGATATCTGTACAACTACATCATGTGTTGATATCTGTACAACTACATCATGTGGTGATATCTGTACAACTACGCCATGTGTTGATATCTGTACAACTACATCATGTGATATCTGTACAACTACATCATGTGGTGATATCTGTACAACTACATCATGTGGTATCTGTACAACTACATCATGTGGTATCTGTACAACTACATCATGTGGTGATATCTGTACAACTACATCATGTGGTATCTGTACAACTACATCATGTGGTGATATCTGTACAACTACATCATGTGGTATCTGTACAACTACATCATGTGGTGATATCTGTACAACTACATCATGTGGTATCTGTACAACTACATCATGTGGTAATATCTGTACAACTACATCATGTGTTGGTATCTGTACAACTACATCATGTGTTGGTATCTGTACAACTACATCATCTGGTATCTGTACAACTACATCATGTGTTGGTATCTGTACAACTACATCATGTGGTATCTGTACAACTACATCATGTGATATCTGTACAACTACATCATGTGGTATCTGTACAACTACATCATGTGATATCTGTAAACTACATCATGTGTTGGTATCTGTACAACTACATCATGTGGTATCTGTACAACTACATCATGTGTTGGTATCTGTACAACTACATCATGTGGTATCTGTACAACTATATCATGTGGTATCTGTACAACTACATCATGTGTTGATATCTGTACAACTACATCATGTGGTATCTGTACAACTACATCATGTGTTGATATCTGTACAACTACATCATGTGTTGATATCTGTACAACTACATCATGTGTTGATATCTGTACAACTACATCATGTGGTGATATCTGTACAACTACATCATGTGTTGATATCTGTACAACTACATCATGTGATATCTGTACAACTACATCATGTGGTGATATCTGTACAACTACATCATGTGGTATCTGTACAACTACATCATGTGGTATCGGTACAACTACATCATGTGGTGATATCTGTACAACTACATCATGTGGTATCTGTACAACTACATCATGTGTTGGTATCTGTACAACTACATCATGTGTTGGTATCTGTACAACTACATCATGTGGTATCTGTACAACTACATCATGTGTTGGTATCTGTACAACTATATCATGTGGTATCTGTACAACTACATCATGTGGTATCTGTACAACTACATCATGTGTTGGTATCTGTACAACTACATCATGTGGTATCTGTACAACTACATCATGTGGTATCTGTACAACTACATCATGTGGTGATATCTGTACAACTACATCATGTGTTGGTATCTGTACAACTACATCATGTGGTATCTGTACAACTACATCATGTGTTGATATCTGTACAACTACATCATGTGTTGATATCTGTACAACTACATCATGTGTTGATATCTGTACAACTACATCATGTGTTGATATCTGTACAACTACATCATGTGTTGGTATCTGTACAACTACATCATGTGGTATCTGTACAACTACATCATGTGGTATCTGTACAACTACATCATGTGTTGGTATCTGTACAACTACATCATGTGGTATCTGTACAACTGCATCATGTGGTGATATCTGTACAACTACATCATGTTGTATCTGTACAACTACATCATGTGGTGATATCTGTACAACTACATAATGTGGTATCTGTACAACTACATCATGTGTTGATATCTGTACATCTACATCATGTGGTGATATCTGTACAACTACATCATGTGGTGATATCTGTACAACTACATCATGTGGTATCTGTACAACTACATCATGTGGTGATATCTGTACAACTACATCATGTGGTATCTGTACAACTACATCATGTGGTGATATCTGTACAACTACATCATGTGGTATCTGTACAACTACATCATGTGGTGATATCTGTACAACTACAGCATGTGTTATCTGTACAACTACATCATGTGGTATCTGTACAACTACATCATGTGTTATCTGTACAACTACATCATGTGTTGGTATCTGTACAACTACATCATGTGGTATCTGTACAACTACATCATGTGGTATCTGTACAACTACATCATGTGGTATCTGTACAACTACATCATGTGTTGATATCTGTACAACTACATCATGTGTTGATATCTGTACAATTACATCATGTGTTGATATCTGTACAACTACATCATGTGTTGATATCTGTACAACTACATCATGTGTTGGTATCTGTACAACTACATCATGTGGTATCTGTACAACTACATCATGTGGTATCTGTACAACTACATCATGTGTTGGTATCTGTACAACTACATCATGTGGTATCTGTACAACTACATCATGTGGTGATATCTGTACAACTACATCATGTTGTATCTGTACAACTACATCATGTGGTGATATCTGTACAACTACATCATGTGGTATCTGTACAACTACACCATGTGTTGATATCTGTACATCTACATCATGTGGTGATATCTGTACAACTACATCATGTGGTGATATCTGTACAACTACATCATGTGGTATCTGTACAACTACATCATGTGGTGATATCTGTACAACTACATCATGTGGTATCTGTACAACTACATCATGTGGTGATATCTGTACAACTACATCATGTGGTATCTGTACAACTACATCATGTGGTGATATCTGTACAACTACATCATGTGTTATCTGTACAACTACATCATGTGGTATCTGTACAACTACATCATGTGTTATCTGTACAACTACATCATGTGTTGGTATCTGTACAACTACATCATGTGGTATCTGTACAACTACATCATGTGTTGGTATCTGTACAACTACATCATGTGGTATCTACAACTACATCATGTGGTATCTGTACAACTACATCATGTGTTGGTATCTGTACA
>NC_140165.1:73343971-73445517 GCF_963971535.1 Notolepis coatsorum
GTTGCAGAGTAAATATTATATATATGAATCAAGATCCTGAAAAACATAGCCAATAGTTGTTTGTTGCTATATTAATGTTCAGAATCCCAGATATTGTGGAATATAGCACATTTAAGTAATGGTTATATAAATATAAGTTAATAAAAGGTAGAAAATAAGTTGATTTATATGACATTCCTTTATTCCAGCGCTCGGAAGCATTCATTCATTGATCCAGTTACCTCTAAAGGTCATGTTAAAGTGATCTAAAGGTTATATTGGCTTTGATTACTCCCTCTTGAAGTTGGCAGCCTGGAACTTTGAAAGTACCTAATCTTCATCACCGTATGTCATGTTTTCTATGCAAAATCATTTTCCTCAAAGCAACTTGTAACTGATGGGTTTAGATACATGTAGTGGAGTAAAAGGTACAATATTTCCTTTGAGATGTAGTGGAGTGGACTAAAAGTAGGACTTTACCTGTAACAAAAACACTCAAGAAAAGTACAAATATCTCAAAATTGTACTTAAGTGAAATAATACTTTGCTGTAGGCAGGGCCGCCTGGGAGAAATGAGAGGCCCTGTGCGAGATTTAACGCGAGCCCCCCCCCCCCCCCCCCCCCCAAAAGGTTAAAAAAAAATAAAAAATTATATATATATATATATATTTTCCATACAGTCAACATATTCTTAAATAATAGCGCTGCCCGAGGCGGGGCATGATACAGTCAACATATAGCAAAAGAGAGAGCGAGAGAGAGCTCCCATTCTACAGTCAATATACAGTGTACAGAGAGAGAGAGAGAGAGAGAGAGAGAGAGACACATTGGAAAGAAATTGAAATGCTATTTGGCCCTAAACAGAGAGTACACAGTGGCAGAATACCTGAGCACTGTGACTGAAGATCCTTGACTATACAGACTCAGCGAGCACAGCCTAGCCATCGAGAAAGGCCGCCATAGGCAGACTGTGTGTGTTAGAAAGAGAGAGAGAGAGAGAGAGAGCATGTGTGTTAGAGAGAGAGAGAGAGAGAGAGAGAGAGAGAGAGAGAGAGAGAGAGAGCATGTGTGTGTGTTAGAGAGAGCATGTATGAGAGATCAAAAAGGACAAAGATCAACACTTAAATCCAAAGAGAAGAGGGTCTATAGAGAAACCAAAGCAGCAAGGAGCCAATGGCCGACATCAGCTAAATAGGCTAGCCAGGTACTGTGACACACACAGCTTTGGCCAACGGCCCAACGCTACCCAAGCTACACAAACGACCAAGACATTCACACACAGCACATGTCGTATCTCCAAATGTTGTGAAGTAGCATATGTTTTGCCTGGAAAAAAACATCGTTATTAACAAAACATTCGGGAGGGGAAGGAAGGAAGAGTGGGGTAATGTCATGACATTTTCATTAATCTTACCTGCACCAAGGAACGCAGGGCGAAAGGCCGTAACACAAGTCTCCACGTTGACGAAAGGCCTCTCGCTGTCGGGACAAAAATAAGCTGCTGCCAGAGCCTTGTCATGGTGCAGGCCCGACTACATCTTCTGTCAAAGATGATGTCGTAGTCAGAGTGCCAGAACCCCCTGCTATTCTCACGGCTAATGTCAATGGTCAATGGTCGTAGCACAAGCTAACAGCTAACTCAAGGCTAACTGATAGCATCAAACGAACGTTCCCAGCCGAGCGCAGCCGCCAGTTAGCCAGTTAGCTGTTTAGCTTCGACGTTAACTGCCGGCTGCGCTCGGCTGGGAACGTTCGTTTGATGCTATCAGTTAGCCTTGAGTTAGCTGTTTAGCTTCGACGTTAACAGTTAGCTCAACCAGGCTATCGCTAACCATTAGCTAACGCAGAAGCAAGCTATGCGGCTACATACAGCCAGGTGCTGACACCAGGCACACACCGTTAGCTACTAGTAGTACTATTAGCTAGTCGACCAGTTTGGCTCCAGAGAGAGAGAGAGAGAGATAGGTCCACGGCGGGAATATAATAATAGGTTGACTCACCATAACGCAGTATCAATGCGGCGCCAATGGTAAAGTTGGAAGGAGACTTTCTTGGCCCACGGTGTAATTTCTTCTGATCCATGCTGCTTTTGAAAAGACATCCACTGGCTCCTCTGAATAGCGCTGAATTAGATCATCCCTCTACCTCGTGTCGTGTGTCTTCTTCTTCTTCTTCTATTACGGCGGACGGGAGAAGAGACCGGAAACACTATCCTAAAATCTGTAGAGCAGCAAAGCCGCAGAAACCGGAAAACTGCAGTCTGCAGAGCCGCAGAGGCAGGAACAAGTCAGACACATTCTACAAACGTGTCTAATGTGAAATATATAAGCATATAAGCAAAACTAGATTTTAGGTCTGTGATGAAAAAGGGCCTCGCGGGAAGGGGGGCCTCGCAAAAAAAAAATTAAATAATAAAAAAAAAAAAAAAAAAAAAAAAATTATTTTGCGAGGCCCCCCTTCCCGCGAGGCCCTGTGCGACCGCACTGCTCGCACACCCCCTGAGGCGGCCCTGGCTGTAGGTACTGTATTGCCTGTAGTATGTTGTCTCCATGGTAACAGAGATGCAGATTATTTAGTCATTGGTCATTGGTTGAAACTTCATGACAACCAATAGCAGTGGACTGGTGTAGTAGCTGTATGTACGATAGATAGAGGTGAAAGGGGCTCGCATCACATTTGTTCTCGCAAATTAAGAAATGTATTGTTGTCTACTAGTTTTAGAAGAAAAATAAGAAATGTATTGTTATTTTTCAATTGACAGGCCGACCGCACCCACCTCACTCTCTGATTGATAGACTGTAAGTAACAGAGATTCCTCAAAAGACCATTACAGAACCATTCTTCTTTAGGGTGTATAGAACTGAATACTATGGAGATCTGGATGATCTCGATATTGCCTGTCAAACCAAATCAAGACAAAATTATATGGTCGATGTTGTGTAAAAAAACTGCAGCTTTGCTTTTTTATTCCTTCCAATAAATGTCTGCTAACTGGACCGAATCCATCTGTATATATCCCATCTCTGAGCTGTCTTCGTGTTTGTTTGAGATCAATGAAACAGATGAGGTATGTGAAAGTCAGCTGCAACTGTCTATGCAACACGCCATAAAGGTCTTCCCGACAGTTGATTCTTTATGCACCCGGAGCATACGTCCTCAGACCGTATCAATTACACACGTCTTAACAACTGACACATTCCAAAACTTGAAAGGGTGTAGGCTACTTTCCGAGAGTTACAAATGATTTATTGGTTTTGGAATCTGTTGCAGACACTTCCAGATCGGTCTGCAAACAACTCAAGATTCTTGGATATAGTTCAGCTCAGTGCAAGAGAACTCTACAGCCCCGACGGGTCCAAAGCAGCCCTTTTGAGGAAACAACGGTGCAACCGTAGATATAGGACACCAAACAAAGGTGTAACTGTAAATATGGGACACCAAACAAAGGTGTAACTGTAAATATGGGACACCAAACAAAGGTGTAACTGTAAATATGGGACACCAAACAAAGGTGTAACTGTAAATATGGGACACCAAACAAAGGTGTAACGGTAAATATGGGACACCAAACAAAGGTGTAACTGTAAATATGGGACACCAAACAAAGGTGTAACTGTAAATATGGGACACCAAACAAAGGTGTAACTGTAAATATGGGACACCAAACAAAGGTGTAACGGTAAATATAGGACACCAAACAAAGGTGTAACGGTAAATATAGGACACCAAACAAAGGTGTGACCATAATCGGTGTTGCCAGAGAACAGCTTGGACACATGTTTATTTCCTGTCGGTTATTGATATTAGTAAACACTGCAAGAGGAAGTAAACCTGGATCCATTTAGTATGTTTATGTTGTCAAGCTGAAACAATCTATAGAATATATATGGTACCGGGCGGCCGGGTAGCACAGCGGACTAAGCGTCTGTCTACCACTGCAGAGACACTGGTATCGAATCCGGCTGTCAGCGGTGCCTCCGGCTTGGCCGGTCGTCATACTGACACAATTGGCAGAGTCAGCGGGTGGGAAGCCGGTGGGTGGTAATCTGGTCGTTGTAAAACAGCGACTCCTACAGGTCGGCCAGGGCGCCTGCACAGCGAGGGAGGGAAATGGTGAAGGTAGTGTGACCCTCCCATGCGTTACACTTCACCAATGAGAGTCCACGCTGTCGGGTGAAAAGAGGCTGCTGGCTGTCTCCTATGTATCGGAGGAAGCATGTGATAGACTTCAGGGCTCCCTAGACCGACCAGTGGGGGGCACATGCTCGCAACGACCGGGAAGGGGAGGGGGGAATTGGCATAACACCCCTTCCTGACAGGGAGCGACGCGAGCGAGCGTGATTGCGAAAATGATTAAAATGTATTCGTTTCAATCAGACTATCCTGACCTGCCGCGAGCGACAGCGAACTGAGCGGCGATGTCGCTCCCCCCTCAAATATTCGCTCGCTGTGTCTCTAGTTGAGCGATTACGCGGCAGAGTCCCGCCCCTAAACACTTTTTATTGGTCGAGAATCGCAGGCTGCTTTGCCCGTGTGCTTCCAGGTAACACACACACACACAGACACACTCGGACAAGCGCCGCGTCATATCAGGACAGTGTCGCGCGCGATTTCGTCTCCAGTTCGCTCGCTGCCTGTCAGGAACCGACTAAATTGGGATGGGAGGAAAATACAGAAAAATAGAAGGAGAAAAAAGTGGATTAAAAAAATTAATATATATGGTACCACCGTAACAATTATGTACTTGTTTTTTGAGCCAATCATAATGATTCACATGACCTGAAGCATGTGTGTGTATCAGAAACTCAGCAACTCTGGTCTCGTATAGAAACACCTAACTTTATATAGGGACGTTTTCATCAAAAGTCATAACTTTTTAGCCACGCTGCAAATTCTTTCTCAAAAAGTTGTTCATGAAGCGCCCATTTATAAATGTTTATAATTAACATAACTCTAACGTAAAAGTTCTCAACTCAAATGTTTTATTAATAAACAGTCCTTCCGGGCTATGGGATCTTGACACTATAGGTAACTTCAGAGCAGGATATGAGTGACGATAGAGGCTGTGGTGGAAAGAAGAACAAGGAACAGATTATAATGAGGACATCTGACCTTTAAAGATTGTGTTTTAACCCTTCCCCTACCACAAAACAGAAGGTTAACCCTTTCACTACCACACTACAGAAGGTTAACCCTTACCCTACCACACTACAGACGGTTAACCTTTCACTACCACACTACAGAAGGTTAACCTTTCACTACCACACTACAGAAGGTTAACCCTTTCACTACCACATTACAGAAGCTTAAGCTTTCACTACCACACTACAGACGGTTAACCTTTCACTACCACACTACACACGGTTAACCTTTCACTACCACACTACAGAAGGTTAACCCTTTCACTACCACACTACAGAAGGTTAACCTTTCACTACCACACTACAGACGGTTAACCCTTTCACTACCACACTACAGAAGGTTCTATTTCATTCTGGCTCCGCTCAGCGTCAGTCTGCACGCACTTCACTTCGTGCACGAGCACTGAATAAAAAATTCCACAATGTACCTTTACATCCCAACATTCGTCTGGCCACACCCCTATCCGCTTACCTTCATAAGCAGGTGTGTGGTCACCTACTCGCCTTCTTCTTCACTTTCACCACAAGGAAGTGCCTTCGGTAGATCCCACACTTGACGAGGTTGTTAGCTGAAGAAAGTTGGAAAACAAAAGAACGGAAGATACAGATGGCTCAGCGGAGTAGCAACACAATCATCAAATTTGCTGACGACACAGTGGTGGTGGGCCTGATCTCTGCCAACGACGAGAGGGCCTACCTGGAAGAGGTCAAGGTCCTGGCGGGATGGTGCCAGGAAAACAGCCTCTACCTGAACGTCAGCAAAACAAAGGAGATGATTGTGGACTTCAGGAGGTCGGGGGTCAAGGACTACAGCCCCCTCAGCATCGACGGGGCACCGGTTGAGAGAGTCAACAGCTTTAAGTACCTCGGAGCCTACATATCCGAGGACTTGACATGGACCACACACATTGACAGTGTTGTGAAGAAGGCACGACAACGCCTCTACTTCCTCAGGCGCCTAAGGAAGTTCCAAGTCAGTCAGAAGATCCTTAAGAACTTCTACTCATGTACAATAGAGAGCATCCTGACTGGCAACATCACCTCCTGGTTTGGGAATAGCACTGCACAAGACCGAAGCAGACTACAAAGAGTGACACGTTCAGCCGAACGCACAATCTGAGGGGGGCTCCCCACCCTCCAGAACATTTACAACAAGCGGTGCAGGGGCAAGGCTAAGAGAATCATTAAAGACTCCAGTCACCGGAACAACTGCCTCTTTGAACTGCTGCGGTCAGGCAAGCGATACCGGAGTCTCAAGGCGAGCACAGAAAGACTCAGAAGAAGCTTCTATCCCCAGGCCATCAGGCTGCTTAACGAACAATGAACACTACACAACAACAACCATCAAACGCACATAGCACACACATCCACACGCACACACTCACTTTAAACAAACACACTGTAGCACCCACTCCCCACACTTTATAGCACACACTCACTTTAAACAAACACACTGTAGCACCCACTCCCCACACTTTATATTTATTGATGAAGGATTGCACTACAACTCATACACTTTACTGTAAATTGTACCTAAATTGTACCTCATCCCATTTCTGCTTTGCACTATATAATATTGTACATTGGTACACTGCATAGTATTGTATATTATATGGTAACTCAGTTACGTCTATTCTGCATCGAACATTGTACATATGTCTATACTGAACACTGTGACCTCATTTTCTACTTCTAATTTACATGCTATACTATGTTATTTGATACTATCTTGTCTAGCACATTCTCTGGAGCGTAACAGTAAGAAGCATTTTGTATGAAAGTATTCTGTACTTCTGTATGACAACTATTAAAGAAACTTGAAACTTGAAACTTGAAACTTGAAACATATCTTTATTTTCTCTCTCACTATTTTCGAGAAAATACGGCGATATTGTCTTCGTCACTGGAGTGTCTGGAAGATGATGATCATTCTGACCTCCACCGGCTTTTTCGTATTAGGGGCTCGCGCCGCTGATATACTCCCCGACTGCAGTCCTCCTTGCTGCGGCTGGATGGGTATTGCCCTCCGGTCATACAGCTGGACTGTGGGAGGCACCGGCTGTTGTGAGAAGCCAGTTTGCTTCCGGGTGGGGTGAGTACTGTTTTGCTTGCGAGCACTGGTTGTCTGTTTATGCTATGGGGGTTAGCTGACAATTTTACGAACGCCGACTCCGGACTGGGGTCCTCTGCTCGGCATCTTAAGCGGCGGACGGAGGATCTTGGTCTGACGCCCATGATGGTCAATCTAGTGGGCCGCGACCGGGACCTGGTGAACCCAGGATTCTCTGGACAAGCGGATGCTTCTCTGTCCCGTGCAGGCCCCATCTTTCACATAAATGTGGAAGTACACCCTAACGAGGAAATGTGGGCATAGGATCTTCATTATCGGGAGTTCCATGCTCAAAGTCGGCTGCAGCCCGGATGGGAATTTGTGCCGGCTCCGCTGTATGTCTGGTAAATCACAGTTGAAAACTGTGTTTGACATTCTTTTTTTCTTCCCTCTTAGGATGGGGAGGGACTTGGACAGCGGCCTGTCTGAAGTGTGGCTTGTTATGTCGTTGTGTACAGTTCAGGTGATAGCTGTTAGCTGGCGTGCTAGTTTGTGGCCTACTGTTGTTAGTCAGTCAGCTGTTAGCTGCGGCGCTAGCTCGTTGCATTCACTAGACTAGTAAACGTTAGCTTGTTGCTATCAGTCGGACGGCTGTTGAAACGTTAATAACATGCCTTAAACACTCTGACTACGACGTCATCTTTGACAGAGGATGTTAGTCGACCCTACACCCGGGTGCCAGTGCCAGCGAGGACTTCGTCAACATGGAGAACGGCGGCTGGGTGGCGTTGCGGACATACCCTCGTCACCGTCGCAGGAGATGCTGGGTTCAACTCGGTGTCCCGTTAACCAGTGTTGCTGTTCTCTCGGCCTGCGTTCAGGGTGAAGGTAGGAGTCCTCCGGACTTTAAACACTTCTTCTTTTCTTCCCTTCTAAATGTTTTGTAATAACGATGTTTCCAAAACATGTGTTGCTGCAATACATTGAGGATACGATGCGTGTTGTGTGTGAATTGTCTTGTCACTGGTATAGCTTTTCTCTCTGTAGTAAATCGGCGTTGTTTTTTCCGTGTGTAAAAATGAACTGGTTTGGTTGTGATGAGAACATGTGTGTTCATGTAACGTTGTACTGTGGGTGAACTCACAACTAAGAGGGTTATTTAACCTGTAAAGCTATGCTTAGTGACATGTGATTGAGGAATGAATCTTTTTTCTCAGCCTATGATGACAATGAACAGCATGTTCACACATTAACAGAGGTGCCTGTTCGCCTTGGTCGTATCAAGGGTAAGATAGGAGGGGTGACCCCCCGGTTTCCCTGGGGCTTCCCCCCCCTCCTCTCAGACATGTTTGGTTACAATATATTGTGTCACTGTGTTTGTGGGGATACGATGTAACCCTCAGCTTAATTGCTGGGGTTGTGCTTTCTGCTTGAGAAACTATTTTTTCCTAAAGAAAAGGTTGTTTGGTCACTTATCATGTGTGCTTAGCAAGGTCTGTGGCCATTACATAATCGAGGACTTCTGTCTTCTCTCGTTATGAAAAACGGCGTTCCTCTGTAGTAAGAGTGTACTTTTGCGATTTTTTGTTGTGATGAAGGGTTGTGTGTGTCTTGTGATCTGCAACTGGGTTAGGTTTGGCCCACAGAAGCACATGTGTAAGTCTGGACCGGGGCTCTTAAAGGGGCCCTCTCTGTTCTGTGTTTTTCCTTAGTAAAACTCAGGTAGCAGGTTAGCGCATGAGCTATGTGAGGCTGTTAGATGCTTCATGTAGCATGCTATGACTGTGTCATGCTCTACTTGTCATTATATCGTATCATGGGTGAGGGGTCATAAAAGGGTGAACTGGTAATCCTTTCCTCCCCTTTTCTAATTGGTCAGGGGTTAAAACCACCTGTCCTTCAAGGTTCCTGTCACGTTGCTGTTCGGCACGTTACAGGGTAAGGGGGAGGGGGAGTTTCCTGGTCCCACGCCCTGGAAGATTGGGCGTGTGCACCGCGGAAATTCCCCCGCCATAGAGTACGTCACTGAGCACGTCTCTATTGGTAAGACTTCCGTGGGTTGTTCAGGTCCATGTTATGGATCTGTTTCAGGGAGTTGTCAGAGCTCCTCCTCACGAAGCTCCTCCTCAGGGAGAAGTGCCTTCTGTGATTTCGGACTCTCCTTCCCAGTGAGGGAGCCTCCTCAGAGTTCAGAGCCTCCTCCTCAGATTGTCAAGGTGAGTAGAACATCAAAAAAGGAGTTCTGCTCTATTGTGTGTGTATTCGATTCAATTCGATTATTGAGTGTGTATTGGTTCCGTGCCTCCTCCTCGGAGAGCCCTGACCCAAGTGTTACATAGCTCAATGTTGCAATATTTCTTTTCAATCTATACAGCTCGCGTGGGAAGTCTCTCTGGGGATTTCCGTCTCCTCCCTGTGGTGAGGGTGGCGGGATGTAAAAATGTAAAAAAAAATTACCCTCAGCTGCGTCACGTGGGATTCATGTCAGTTTGTGTTTCTTTCTTTTTTAAATAAAAAGAGGAAAGAACATGAAGCACGACGGCTCCGTGTCGTTCTCCCAGGCGACTTGGAGGAACAATGTCTGGTGTCTTGCTAGACTATCCATTGATGTGTTTGGGTCTCGACGCGTACATAGTGCTGGCTCGGGGTGTTTCTGTTAAGAATCACGCAGGGGGCTAGTACGCCTTGGTTGCTCGTTATTAAAACAGCGTTTTTATAGGGCAACTGGGATGGAGTTTTGTCTCTTCCGAGCGCCAGTTTACTAGGTTGTCTCGATGAATTCTCGTTCATATCTGGGGGATGTTAACGGAATAGATCAGAACATAGGTAGAGGGGTCTCACGCCCTTGGGGTGGGCCACTGAGCGCGGTACAAATGGGACCGTCTGGGTGGCGCCCTCTTTTCATGTTTTATATCGACACGCATACCTACCCCCTCTTCTGGAGTGGGCATGTCGGCGTGGTTAGGGCATGGGACTGGTTCTGGTCGCGCTGGTCCAGGTCAGTTAACCCGTTGTCCGCCGGGGATGCAGATCTGCTGTTCTGGTACCCTGAGGGAAAAATGCCGGGTCGGCCCGGGTGTCACAGGGTTAGGCGTTATGGAGACCGTTTGTTGGGTACACGTTGTACCTGGCACTATTATAAGGGGCTGGTTCTCCTTTATTTCGCTCCTCTCTCACGCATGGCGAAGAGGGGGCTGTTGGGGTGGTCTTCTGGACCTCCTCTGGTAACCCTGTGTGCTTCCCGAGCCGCCGAGCACGGTCTGAAGTAATGTTTCGTTGAAACCCTAGGCCTGGGATAACCCTTTTTTCTTGAGGGGTTATAGGAACAACCACCGTATGTGGTACCAAGAGGGTGGTTGATTCCCTGGTGTGTTGGAGCAGAGTCAACTCCCGGGTTACCCGGTTGAGTGTGCCCCTGCACGTTCATGACGTCTGCCGATCGTGTCAGCCCTCTCTGCCTCGACCCCTCTGGGTGGGTTTTTTTTGATGGAGGCTTTGTCATGGTGCGCAACAATGCCAGCATACGCCCCTTCCGCCGGGGGGCTGTTTTCAGTTGACCCCTTTGGCGCCTGTCTCGTCCGCAGTGCTCCAGGCTCAGGTCTACAGCCTGCTGCTTGGTTTCCCCGGTGCGCTGCCTGCTTCCGTTGGTTAACCTTTGAATGCTTTACGGCCATGCTGACTGCCTGTGTTGCAGGGTCAGTGTGCCAGGCGGTGTACTAATGGGGGGAAAGGGCCCGCTCTTGGAGGGGCCCTGTCCGAATACGCTGGCGATGTGGGGGGCGGTGTCACTAAGTGACCGCCTGGTGGGGTCTTGATGCCTGGCGTCATTGACCTCTCCGGGCCCCCCTTTTTCCAGGGGATCCAGTCCCTTCAGTGGGTCTCGGTCTTCCTTCGCGCTCCGCTGCTACGGCCTTGCCTCGGGGTTGAGTTTGCTCTTGACCCCGTTATTTTGGGGGCAGTAACAAGGGTTGTTCCTTCCGTTCGTTCCCTGGTGGCATGCGGGTTGTGCGTGTGCGTAGTCGTGGGGTCAAGCCACGATCTGCTCACCCTGTGCGTTGAGTTGCTTGAGTTCCTCTTCGCACGGTCAGATCCGTCTCCCTCCCGTCCTCCAATAGGGAGGGTATCCTCTATTAGGGGGGGTCGGGGGGCTCGGTCCTCCCCGGTCTGATGGTTGTGGGGGGCCTCAGCGGGGTACATTTGTCGAGCTTCTGGCTTCCGCTCAGCTCCTCTTGTGCAGACTGACGCTGAGCGGAGCCAGAATGAAATAGAACGTAAGGTTATGTATATAACCAAGTTCTATGAATTCTGGTGACGCTCAGCGTCAGGACGCCACTGCGGCCCTTGATCTCACCTTGTGGTGAAAGTTTGGGAAGGAGGTGAGTAGGTGACCACACACCTGCTTATGAAGGTAAGCGGATAGGGGTGTGGCCAGACGAATGTTGGGATGTAAAGGTACATTGTAGAATTTTTTATTCAGTGCTCGTGCACGAAGTGAAGTGCGTGCAGACTGACGCTGAGCGTCACCAGAATTCATAGAACTTGGTTATATACATAACCTTATGTTAACCTTTTCCCTACCACACTACAGACGGTTAACCTTTCACTACCACACTACAGAAGGTTACCCTTTCACTAACACACTACAGAAGGTTAACCCTTTCACTACCACACTACAGAAGGTCAACCTTTCAATACCACACTACAGACGGTTAACCTTTCACTACCACACTACAGACGGTTAACCTTTCACTACCACACTACAGAAGGTTAACCTTTCACTACCACACTACAGAAGGTTAACCCTTTCCCTACCACACTACAGACGGTTAACCTTTCACTACCACACTACAGAAGGTTAACCCTTTCACTACCACACTACAGAAGGTTAACCTTTCACTACCACACTACAGAAGGTTAACCTGTCACTACCACACTACAGAAGGTTAACCCTTTCACTACCACACTACAGAAGGTTAACCTTTTCCCTACCACACTACAGACGGTTAACCTTTCACTACCACACTACAGAAGGTTAACCCTTTCACTACCACATTACAGAAGGTTAAGCTTTCAATACCACACTACAGACGGTTAACCTTTTCCCTACCACACTACAGACGGTTAACCTTTCACTACCACAATACAGAAGGTTAACCCTTTCACTACCACATTACAGAAGGTTAAGCTTTCACTACCACACTACAGACGGTTAACCTTTTCCCTACCACACTACAGACGGTTAACCTTTCACTACCACACTACAGAAGGTTAACCTTTCACTACCACACTACAGACGGTTAACCTTTCACTACCACACTACAGACGGTTAACTTTTCACTAAGTCAAGTCAAGTCAAGTCAAGAGTTTTAATTGTCACGGCATACAGGTATACAATGAAATGCGTCTGGTCTTGCCCGCGACGATGTGCAATACAGTGATACAACATATAATAGAATCCAATAAAAATACAGTGGTACAACATATTAATAGAATCCAATAAAAACAGTGCAATAAACAGGTACATGGTGTGCCATCTCGGTATCTGTACATAGTATTTACAGAGCATATAGGACATGCTAGGTAGCTTTAGTAGTGCAATACACTGTTCCTGATGTTATACTAATTTAAAGTGGCCTTTCCTCTGGCCATAAGTGTGCGTGTGTGCGGCATGAGTGTTAAAGTGGCTGCTAGTGTGTGAGCGTGCTCAGCATGCGTGTCGTGTATGTGCTTGTGTGTGCTTGTGTGTGGATAGTTCAGTTTCTGTTTCTGTGTCTCTCAATGTTCATTGTTCAAGGCTCTGATGGCCTGGGGGAAGAAGCTTAGCCTAAGCCTCTCCGTCCTAGTAGCTGGGGTTCGCAGGCGTCTGCCTGACCTCAGCAGCTGGAACAGGCTGTTATTGGGGTGGTGGGGGTCTTTCATTATCCTGCAGGCTCTGGATTTGCACCTCTTGTTGTATAGAGCCTGCAGGGGAGGTAGCGCAATACCCGTGGTACGCTCGGCTGAGCGTAACGATCATTCTGTACAGTGGTAGTGAAAGGGTTAACTTAAAATGGTAACGCCACACTCACTGTGTCCCTCTTTCATTTTGATTGGCGCTCAGCAGTAAAACCTGCTAGAAACGATGCTTTCAGAACCACGTTTAAGTATATAGTACATAATGAGAAACATAATGGGGAAAAAAATTCTCACAGTGTGCGCAGACTGCAGTGCTGTGGGCAAATTCAGGTCACTCACTCACTCACTCACTCACTCACTCACTCACTCACTCACTCACTCACTCACTCACTCACTCACTCACTCACTCACTCACTCACTCACTCACTCACTCACTCACTTAGGGACGGTAGGTGGATAGTAAGTTCTTGCGTCTTAAAGGAACACACCGACATTATAGAAAACGCACTCACCGTCTGACAAGAAGGTAGATACACCAGTTTCCTCTCTGTGCGTTCAGTAGAAAGCTATCCGGCTGCAAGCTATAGCCTAGCTTAGCACAATGAATAGAAGGGGATACGGACCAGCTAGTCTCTGGAGAAAATGGTAAATGCATTCCTCATAATGTTGCCGTGTTCCATTAACACTTTGGATGCCAGCGGCGCGTTTTGTCATTAGTTCATGCCGCCAGTTGAGTGCCGGCAACGCTATATAGCGTTTGTTTGTCGTATTTTTTTTTATTGGCGATTTGAATTCATATTTCATCAATCGAGCCTCACGCTAGTGTTGCAGAGTCTCTCTGAGCTCAATTGGGAAGATACCGCCCCATATCGTCTCTCCCTGTGTAACTGCACCCCATTAGTGTAGACTGATGGGGGGGGGGGGGGGGGCAGTTTCCTCATTTAACTTTTCCGTCAAGCCAATGAAGAGACCCAAGTTGATCGCCGGCCCTCAAAACAGCGTGGATTATGTATTTCCAGCAGCCAATGCAGAATCAATAAACGCGATCGATATTTGGAATGGCGATCAGGAATTGGAATAATCTTTTTTGATAACATCTGATCTCAGGTAAGGAATCTATTTTACCAGTCTTGGGGTAATCAGAGCTTTTTTCACAGATATATCAACGCGTCCCATATGTGTGTGTGTGTGTGTGTGTGTGTGTGTGTGTGTGCTCGCTGATCAGGAAATGAGAGAATATACTTTTCAGATCGCTTCTATAGCGTGCATACGTACACATATACTACTACTTGTTAGGGTTTGAAACCGACCTCAACAGCACGGCACAGACAGGTAGTTCAGAGTTAGCCAAACACTAGGGCGTATTTATTTACAGAATCAAAAAGAGTCAAGTAACAATTCTGAACAACAAAAAAGGAGACTGCCTTCGGCAGAGTATCTGCGGCTCTGCAGATCCTCCCGGTGTTAGAGGTGGGGAATCGGCGTAGACGCCGTTGCGGCTCTGCAGATACTCCCAGCTCCAACTCGGAGTGGAAACGGAGAGAGAGAGAGAGAGATCAACAACAGTCCAACAGTACACAGAGGCAGTGCAGTTCAGTCCTCCCTTAGCTGAGTCCAGAACAAAACAAAACGGTACTTCTTCAGTGTTTATCCAAAACACACAATTTAGCTGAGTCCAGTGCAAACAAAAACGATACTCTTCAGTGTTATCCAAAACACACAATTTAGCTGAGTCCAGTGCAAACAAAAACAATACTCTTCAGTGTTATCTAAACACACAAAACAGATAATCCAAAAAGGGTTTGGTTCCAAAACTCACCAAAGCGCAAACGCGTAAAGCGGGCAACGAGGCGCAGCTCCAAACGGAGGATCAAGATATTCACCAGCGGCAATCCAAAGATGTCCTGGAGGGAAAGTAGACGAGGCACAACAACGGGGGGAAAGCAGGCAGAAGCAGTAGTATTCAAAACGATCCGACATCGATTGAAAGAAGGTCCCAGTATATGAAGCCTCTGGAGCGCTAATTACAAACTACAACAGGTGCGTGATGGAATTGATAATCGCTCCTGAAGCGTGTGGCGGGGAATGGACCAATCATCACAGTACCTTAAGAAGCGTGTGGCGGGGAATGAACCAATCCTCACACTACTATATAATCTAGCGTTTATTTGAAAACGATTCATAAATAGGCAGAAAAATTACAATGTTTTTGTGTATGCCAGAATATTCCAGTAAATGGCGTTTATCACGGAATCTATATATTTTCCTGAAAAACGAGGGCTTTTCAAAATGCTATAAAATGGAAATTAACCGATTAAAAAAACAATCCGTTTCGACAATGTTGACTGCAAACAAGTCATTGATAAGCGACGGCCAGATTAGACACAGCCATAATTTAAGACAGAGATTATGCGTTCACAACACTATCATTGAAGTGGGTGCTGGCATTTAACCACGTTTTACCATGTTAACCAGTGGTAATCAACGTGTTAATGCATCATACACAGCACAGCACAGTTTCATGCTTGTCTTTTTGTTGTTGTTGTTGTTGTTGTTGTTGTTGTTGTTGTTGTTGTTGTTGTTGTTGTTGTTTATTTCACAGGCACAACCATGTCGGCCGCTCTGTTTACAAAGGCTTATATCCTTCTGCCTCAGGTTCGATTGTACACAGCCACTATGGAGTCCACCCTCCCCAATGTAACAGCAGCCTGGTTTGGGTCAGCCTGCGCATGGGGCACAAGGCCAAACTGGGACGTACCAGCCCACCGGGGACGAGACCGAGGACCGTGATGTCTGACATGACCAGACACCCCCCTCACACCGCGGCCCTCATTAACAGCTGACCATATGATCCCCCTGGCCTTCCTCCACTCAGCAGCCCTCACAGCCTCCTCTACCTCTGTATACCTGCTGTATTAAAGGGGCACTTCACCAAAAATGCTGATTTATTTTGCACACAATCACACATACATCCTCAAACACTCTAAACCGTTTTGCACACATTCATTTAGTTATTGAGAGGGAATGAGTTTGAATATGGCCGCCAGTGATGTCATCAGGGACATTGAATTCTTGTGTTGTGTTAATTACAGCTCAATGGAATGATAAGGTAGCAGTTCCCTATAAGACAAGGTATTGCTATATTTTCATCTACATCATTTCATGGTGCTGTAATTAACTAACTTAGACCAGCCCACTTTAATTCAAGTGAGTGATTATTAGTGAATAATGTAACAGTCAAATTGTATCATGTCATTGCTGTGAGGGCTGGGTAGGAACTGCATGCTTCCCAACGAGGGGGCGTGTCGAACATTCTACCTCACGCACCTGAGAGTGGTTGGCATCAGCTCGTCGGGAGACTACAAGTACTGCCGACTGCCTTCCACTCATTGCCAGGTCGTTCTGTACACTACCATCTACTGCTGCGTCTCTGGGGTGAGACGTCGTGCCATCTACTGCTCTACTCTATTTCCGTGGGCCTCGTTCCTGGTGTGAGACATCGTCATCGTTCTCTATGCTTCCACGGGACGATTCCTATGTTCTCACTTCTTTTTCATCGTGCCATCTACTGCCCTACTCTATCTCCGTGGGCCTCGTTCCTCGTGTGAGACATCGTCATCGCTCTCTATGCTTAAACGGGAAGATGCCTATGTTTTCACTCCTTTTTTCATGGACCCCTGTTTGCTGAGTTGCCCGTTGGCAGTGTTCTGGTGAGTCTGAACAGGACCAGACTCAGAACTTTCACTTCAGTCATGGACCAGTGTATTTTTGTTCTCCCTTAAAGAGACAGTGCGGCTTTTTGTTTGTGAATAAATTATGCCCAGGTTTTGGCTAACTCTCATACCTGTCTTGTGTTGTGCTATTGGGGTCGCATACAAACCGTAACAATCGCAATATTAAAACTGCCATTTAGTTTGATATCATGATAGGTTGTATTTGGTTGGGATCCATACATAAACATGCATTAGTATAATGTATGTATACTATTTACATAGACAGGTACAGGCAGGCGGGGACAAGCCTCTAACATACTTGTACAACATACTTGGAGCTGGTGGTGGACTGGACTATCGGAGAGGCAGGAAGGGTCCCCCTTCTCCCATAATCCTCGGAGGGGAGGAGGTAGAGATGGTGGAGTCCTACAAGTTCCTCGGAGTTCACCTGAACACTGAGGCCCTCTACAGGAAGGGACAGAGCAAGACAACACTGAGGCCCTCTACAGGAAGGGACAGAGTAGGCTGTTCTTCCTGAGGAGACTGCTGCTATCTTTCTACCAGTCGGTTGTAGCCAGCGTCCTCTTTTTTGCTGTGGTGTGCTGGGGGGGGGGGCAACATCAACTCGAGGGACTCCAGAAAGCTGACCAAACTGGTGAAGAAGGCTAGCTCAGTAGTGGGTGGTGAGCTGGATAACCTAGAGGTGGTGGCTGAGAGGAGGATGAGGAAAAAGCTAGAAGCCATCCTGGAGAACCCCTCTCACCCCGTCTACGAGGAGCTAGCCAGAATGAAGAGAACATTCAGCCTAAGACTCATCCCCCGCCGACACACCACAAACCGCCTGGGCCGGTCCTTTATACCGGCAGCCATCAGGCTCTACAACAAAGGGCTCGGGCGGCCGGATCTGCTGCCAGAACTATCAAGTTTCAAGTTTCAAGTTTCTTTATTAGTTGACATGCAAAGATACAGAATACCTTCACATGGAATGCTTTTTTCTGTTATGCTCCTATGAGGATCATAGGACGCTTGGGTCATACACATACAGCTCATTACAGTAATATTCCACAATTATTACATTTTAGATAGTAATAATGGTACAGAGCCTTGAGACAAACATATGCATATTCACCACCGCAAACAGACTGGCAGCCGTCATAGGCAGCGCCATTTACGGAAGGAGGGGGGAATGGGTTGGGGTTGTTACAGGGCTGTAGGGGGGGGGAGTGATCACTCACACGAGGTAGCCGACAGTGCAGCGCCAATGCAGAGGAAGGGGGGGGGGGGGGGTGGGGGGGAGTGCACAAGCCAAGTCCTGGGTGGGGGAGGTAGGGATTGCGGGTGGGGAAGCCGCTCGCCACTCTTATCTCCCAGAGGGCCTTCGACTCCAGCATCTCCCTGTTTCGACCTTGGTCCAGGAATTTGTTTTGGCTGACTGACTGGCCCATTTATCCCAGCCACGTCACTTTAAATTTGATTTGAATAGAGTGAAATATAACTCTATTGATTTGAGTGGAGTGAGTTTTAACAACTCCGTCCAAATGACTGAATGCATTATTAGTCCAAGTGTCCAAGTGTCTTATCAGTTAATTTTGGTAGATCCTGTGCGCGGTAAACAGATCCAAAATCTTCTTATTGCAGTCCAAAAGCTTCGATAATCCAAAAATGACCACGTCTTCAAGTTGGTAGCCCGATTATGATGTCCCAATAGGCAGAGAGGGTTAGCCTTATTCTGCTTCTTGAAGAAAATATGCAATCCACTGATTAGATCCATTTAGAGATGATTTGAGTATAGTCCGGCCACCGGCACGAAGCAGAGCATAGCAGCGTCTGGCTCCATGGAGCAGTAGAGGCGGCGGTAGGAACGGCCTTGAAGGCCTAGGGAGAGAGGAAAGAAATGCGACTTGTCTCTGCAAGAGGTGGGAGGAGTATCACTGTCACAACTCGGGACTTGAGAACTAGAGACTCACACTATCTTGTATATCACTGGACTCTCATCACTGGACTATCTTGTGTTTGTACTTTTTTTATATTATATTGTATTTGTATCTATACTTTAAGTGTACCTATAGGACTGTGAAGCTATGCATCCCCCACGCTGTACCCCTCCCCCCCCCCATGCTGCTTTGACACCCGAATCTCCCCAAGGGGATCAATAAAGGATCATCTTATCTTATCTTATCTATCTTATTGCATCGTGAATTACTTGATGGCTTTGAATGAAATCAAGTTGCTGGGGGTTGTGTGAACTAGAACCATGAGGGGCTCAGGAGCTACAGCAGTCGTCTAGGAATCCCGGTTCGATTCCCGCTCCTCTGTTGAAGTGTCCTTGAGCAAGACACTTAACCCCTAACTGCTCCCGATGAGCAGGTCGGCACCTTGCATGGTCCGCCGTCGGAGTGTGAATGTGTGTGAGTGAGTGAATGGGTAAAAATGTGAGGAACAAATTGTAAAGCGCTTTGGATAAAAGCTGGTATATAAATGCAGCCATTTAGCATGAAACACACACCCAGAATGAAGACCCCACCCCCCCCTCGCTGACACATAATATACAGCCAATCACACACACACACACGCACGCACGCACGCACGCACGCACGTACGCACGCACACACACACACACACACACACGCACGCACACACACACACACACACACACACACACACACACACACACACACACACACACACACACACACACACACACACACACACACACACACACACACACACACACACACACACACACACGCGCACACACACACACGCCCCACCCCAGACCATGTGAACGCTCAACAAGGGTTATATTGAAACCATGTGCAATTGTTTTAAAGAGTGGAGCCCTGGAGGCAGCTTCTCCCCGTCATACGTCCCTCTTGTTGAGGCATAGATCAGCGGCGACAAAGGCCTCATTAGAGGAGCCTCCAGTCCGCTCACTGCGCTCGGGCTAATTACGAATGGGGGGCCCCGGTAATAATTCAAGGGCCCATTGGAGTGAGAGAGAGAGGGAGGGAGGGAGAGAGAGAGAGAGAGAGGAGAGAGAGAGAGAGAGAGAGAGAGAGAGAGAGAGAGAGAGAGAGAGAGAGAGAGAGAGAGAGACGTTCACAGAGTCAGCGCTGTTGAACCCAGCGGCCCCATCTGCCACCATCCCCCCCGCAACCACCTGCCTCAAAGACCTGACCCACATCCGGTGTGAAGATGGAGAGGCATTATGTGCGAGAGACAGGCGAAAGAAAACACATGGGAAAGACACTTCTGCTTCAGATGGAGGTGATTTGCAGTCGGTCGTTTAAAAAAAGAAAAAGAAAAAGCCTCAGACAATTACCTGGTGAGGCGAGCGATAGAAAAGGCCCCGCTGGTAAACGGTAAAAACAGTTGTAATTGTCTTTTGTTAATCTCAGGATATGAGAATACGTTTTTATACTTTTATACCAGTCTATACTTTTTATACTTTTATACCAGTCTATACTTTTTATACTTTTATACCAGTCTATACTTTTTATACTTTTATACCAGTCTATACTTTTATACTTGTATACCAGTCTATACTTTTTATACCAGTCTATACTTTTTATCATTGGTTCCCTTCCCACTCAAACTCGGGCTCAGATTCAGACGCACGTTGGTTTATGTGAAATATGGGGGCATTACATTATACTTAAATGCATTCTGTAACTAACCTTAACCTTAACCTATCCCTAACCTTGTCGTAGATGTCTGCATTTGGTAGCGTGTGCTGATTTTATGAGTGTGTAGTACTTAAAATAGATTTTTCACATAAACTAGGTACACACACACACACACACACACACACACGCGCACACGCAAGGGATTCTAAAATGTGTTATCGCTTAGAAAACCGCCACAGAATTGGAAGATGGTTAGATACGAGGACAGTGACAGGATGAACGTGTGAACATTCTCCCTAAGATAGCGGTTCACACAGTGAACATTTGGAGGGTCTGTTTCCAAGTTGCACAGTAGGCATTAAGTCATTCTGTGTTGCAGTAATTGTTTCCGCCTGTATGCCTGTGAAGGAGCAATCCCTCTTTTCACCAGCAGAGGGCAGTATCCATTTTCTTTTTCTCTTCAATGCGTTCACACACAAGTGCAGTTCCCCCGTGGGCCGTGGCCAAAGCAAGCACAAACATTGCTCCAATTCCAAACCCACAAAAGAGGGAATGTGAAAGTAAACAAATGAGTCCGATGGGATGCCGGGCCAAGTCCCAGGTCCACGGCGTAGACGCTCTGTTCCCAGGGAGCTGCCTTGTAACTCCAACAGTCTGCAGACTGATCTTTCCAAGCTTGATTCATGTGGTGATGAAGTCATGAAGTTAGAATAACGTCACTCTAGATTTGCGATCTTTTTTTTTTCTCTCTCTGAGGAAGAGATTAGATCAGATGTGGTGGAACTGAAAAGTCACTGTGGAATGATGACCGGTCTATTGGGCGATGAGCGGTCTATTGGGCGATGATCGGTCGATTGGGCGATGCGCGGTCTATTGGGCGATGATCGGTCGATTGGGTGATGACCGGTCGATTGGGCGATGACCGGTCTATTGGCCGATGATCGGTCTATTGGGCAATGACCAGTCTATAGGGCGATGACCGGTCTATTGGGCGATGACCGGTCTATTGGGCGATGATCGGTCTATTGGGCGATGACCGGTCTATCGGGGACTTAGTGCTATTAAGGGACTTAGGCGCTATATAAATTTAAGATATTATTATTATTATTATTATTATTATTATTATTATTATTATTATTATTATTATTATTATTATTATTATTATTATTATTATTATTATTATTATTATTATTATTATTATTATTATTATTATTATTATTATTATTATTATTATTATTATTATTATTATTATTATTATTATTATTATTATTATTATTATTATTATTATTATTATTATTATTATTATTATTATTATTATTATTATTATTATTATTATTATTATTATTATTATTATTATTATTATTATTATTATTATTATTATTATTATTATTATTATTAACAACACACTGAGTGAACAACAATAACAATTTCAGTTTCAATGCTCTGGAATGATGCATGATATGTAGGGATGTCCGATATTATCGGCCTACCGATATTATCGGCCGATATCGGCATTAAAATGTGATATCGGAATATAGCGGTATCGTTTTAAATTTTAAATTTTTATTTTTTTACATTTCTATAACCTTTATTTACCCAGGCAAGCAAGTAAGAACAAATTCTGATTTTATTTATTGTCAAAAGTATGCATAATGTTGCGTTAATTCCACAACAAGAGATATGTAATGTTAATTACCTGAAATTATTCCAATTTTTTGGGGGGGGGGAAACCCTGCATATATCGGTATCGGTTGATATCGGTTGATATCGGTTGATATCGGTATCGGAAATTAAGAGTTGGACAATATCGGTATATCGGTATCGGTAAAAAAGCCAATATCGAGCATCACTAATGATATGTTGACTGAACATACAACACAGGCTTGTTGTTGAGAAACAATACAATATTATGTATTAAAGGGGCACTTCACCCAAAAACAACAGACATTTATTTAGCACATAATCTTACACAACCGCTGTTGCTTTTTCTGTGAAGGGGCCCCTTTAAGAGCAACACATTTGCCTTGTTAGTGTGGGTGACCTGGCGAAGCCAGGTTGCCACCCACACTATACATATCCATACTCTTTTTATTAGTGTGGGTGACCTGGCGAAGCCAGGTTGCCACCCACACTATACATATCCATACTCTTTTTATTAGTGTGGGTGACCTGGCGAAGCCAGGTTGCCACCCACACTATACATATCCATACTCTTTTTATTATTTATTTATTTATTCCACCGATTTTGCAAACACTTTGCAACACGTAAGCGTTCGCGCCCCATACACGTGAAAGGTATCAAAACGAGCGGCTTGCCTATGGCAACACCGGTCTCCGAACTCGTAAAGTTTCACCGCACCGTCTGGCTACGAATCGACTTTAAACGGTAAAATATCGGTCCCATTGGGAATGCATTGCATTTTAGAGTGTAGCAGCTGAAATAATCTTTTTCCCCCTACCTTGGGTGAATTGCGAGTGTGATCTCAATTTTGGACGTAGAAATAAAACAAACACATCAAAACGATGACACGGCTGTCAACCCGCTCACAAAAGAAAAATAAATGGAATTGGACATTTCTATCTCAACTGACGACCATTTGTTTGAAGGTTCTCCTCCCCATTGACCGCCATGCAATCGCACTCTAGAAATCACATTTTTCACACTATTTTTTAGCCTTCTGTTCCGATCGCCGAAGGAGTGCCACAATATCGCACGAATGTCACAATATCGCGCACAACCCTTCGCCTACTCGTTGTAGTGCTCATGTGCGCGTCACAACGCTTCATCTCTTATAGTTTTCTTTTAATCAATGTGACAATGCAGTCATGCATCTGCCTCCATAGAAATATGCAAGTCATAGTGATTGCTTCACCTGTGTGGCTCATGGCTCACTCATGATTGGTTCAGCTGTGTGGCTCGTGGCTGAGCTGCCAATGACATCATCCACTTAACCCATCATTGGCCATCACTGTGTTGCAGTACTGAATTGCTGACAGCGCCCTCTGTCTTGTGGGTTGTGTCATTGTACTCAGTAGGGATATCCTCTTTCATTTTTCATTGGTCCATGTTGACCCCCTTTCATTGGTCGATGTTGACCACTCCCCCGATCCTTAGACCACGCCCCCTTAGGCCACACCCCCTCAGTGTATCTCTTGAACCGTTTGTCGTAGAGACTTGCGGATTGTGCCATTAGTCGATGTTGACCACCTTTCATTGGTCGATGTTGACCACTCCCCCTGTTGACCACCTTTCATTGGTCGATGTTGACCACTCCCCCGATCCTTAGGCCGCGCCCCCTTAGGCCACACCCCCTCAGTGTATCTCTTGAACCGTTTGTCGTAGAGACTTGGGGATTGTGCCATTGGTCGATGTTGACCACCTTTCATTGGTCGATGTTGACCACTCCCCCGATCCTTAGACCACGCCCCCTTAGGCCACACCCCCTCAGTGTATCTCTTGAACTGTTTGTCGTAGAGACTTGCGGATTGTGCCATTGGTCGATGTTGATCGGAAAAATCCGAAAACTCGAAAAAATCCCAAAACTCGGAAAAATCTAAAATCCGAAAAAGTTCAAAAACTCGGAAAAATCCCAAAACCCGAAAACTCGGAAAAATCCGAAAACTCGGAAAAATCTAAAAAGTTCCAAAACTCCGAAAAATCCCAAAACTCGGAAAAATCCGAAAACTCGGAAACATCAAAAATCCGAAAAAGTTCAAAAACTCGGAAAAGTCCGAAAACTCGGAAAAATCCAAAAACTCGGAAAATTTCTAAAACTCGGAAACATCAAAAATCCGAAAAAGTTCAAAAACTCGGAAAAATCCGAAAACTCGGAAACATCAAAAATCCGAAAAAGTTCAAAAACTCGGAAAAGTCCGAAAACCCGGAAAAATCCGAAAACTCGGAAACATCAAAAATCCGAAAAAGTTCAAAAATTCGGAAAAGTCCGAAAACCCGAAAACCCGGAAAAATGCAAAAACTCGGAAAATTCCGAAAACTCGGAAACATCAAAAATCCGAAAAAGTTCAAAAACTCGGAAAAGTCCGAAAACCCAAAAACTCTGAAAAATCCGAATACTCGGAAACATCAAAAATCCGAAAAAGTTCAAAAACTCGGAAAAGTCCGAAAACCGGAAAAATAGTGTGTAATAGTGTAATAGTGTGTAATAGTGTAATAGTGTAATAGTGTGTAATAGTGTGTAATAGTGTGTAATAGTGTAATAGTGTGTAATAGTGTAATAGTGTGTAATAGTGTAATAGTGTGGCCAATCAGGCCTACCCCGGAAATAGCAATGGTTGCGGAACAGCTACAGGCGCCCTGGACCACATCCTAATGACTAATGACGGGTTTCTGCCTTTTTTCCCTGTGACCTCCAGGCCCAGTGCTGATGTCCCCGAAGCCTGGGAGTCTGGTGGAGTCCTACCCAGAGCTGGGCATGGGCAAGGGGCTGAGCAGCTCCCTGGACACCCGCCGGTCCCAGAGCAGCTGACTTACATCCAGGACCAGCTGAGCTCCAAAGAGGACCAGAGTCATGTTTGCATGTATTAGCTCTAGAATTGCCACAGTTATCCAAGTAACAGGTGAACGTCCAAAGGAACCATAACTGATTTAATGAGCCATTCGCAGTTTCACTGTATCGGCCATGTGTACTTAGACTTGCATGGCTTAATCTTTGAGACAAGCATATGCTACTGGCAGGATCAACCAGGTAGCCTCCGATCCGAGGTGGGCTCACGCGGACGCCTCAGCGAGATGTGACCCGAGAAGCGACATTTTGTTTTTGCTACATTTAATTTGAGTCTGTTTTCAGTTATCCAATTCGAAATCATAAATAATTCACTCTGAAGTATCTTATTCACTTGTTCTGTGCTCTCAGCGGATGCATATATAGTTGTATCATCAGCATAAATCGCTGTACCTGCACTTTCCAATACATAAGGCATATCATTTACAAATATAGAGTAAAGGAGGGGTCCAAGACAACTTCCTTGGGGAATACCACACTGGAGTGTTACCATATTTGACATGGAACCATTAAATATAACACATTGTTGTCTATTAGACAAGTAGCTTCTCATCCATTCCATGGCAGTGTCTTCAATACAATACAGTACAGTGTAATTTCAATAATAATAGGTCATGATCTATGATGTCGAAATCCAAGAGCACTGTACCCACAACTAACTTCCTATCGATCAGCTGTAGCCAGCTATCTGTAAGAGATGTTAAAGCAGTTCCTGTAGAGTATCCTACTTTGTATGCATGCTGGAAATCAGAATTAATGTTGTTTTCGTTTAAATACTTTTGAATCTGCTTGAACACAATTCCTTCCAATTACTTCCAATTCTACCTATTACTGGTAAAATACTAATGGGCCTACTGTTTGAACCTGTAAATGGCTCTTTACAGTTCTTTGGTAGTGGAGTTACTTTGGCTATTTTCCAAGGCTGAGGAAAGACACTCTCTTCAAAACATCAAGGTCCCCCATTTTGCAATTCTTAGTGACATTGATCAGCGTTGTCCTGAGCTAGCCAAGTTCGTACGTGGTGCTGGAAATCCTTGAAAAATGCTTGTATTTCAATGTGCTGTTTTCAAGGTTTTAAATGTGCTTCAATTGTGTATAAAGTGCTGGAAAGTTATTGTTGAAATTGTAATTGCATTTTCATAATAAATCGCTATCTGACTGAATAGTTTGGATTTTGGTCCTGTTATTACAATATTTATCATCTCCGTTACATATAAGCTTGCTGTAATGTCTAACTTGCTGTGCCTAATCTGATCGCATCTGTATGATCCAAATGCAAAGGATGGCATGTCAATTTGAGTTGCTTTTTCTGTCATCTGCGACATCTTCTGTCAAGTTCTTCTGTCAGTTACAGTGGGTGACAATATTGTCACAAGGAAAGATGAAATTACCTACCTGGGTTCCATCCTAGAGGCTAATCTCTCCTGTGACAAAATGGCATCCAATGTAATAAAAAAAAAGTCAACCAACGAACTAGATTCTTGTACCGGATCTCCTCTCTGGTAAACAAGAATACCCTGAAGACTCTGGCAGGAGCACTCATTCAAGGGTACTATGACTATGCTTGCACCTCATGGTACCAAAGCACCTCAAAGGCGCTAAAAACAAAATTACAAACATCTCAAAACAAACGGGTCAGACTACTGCTTGACCTTACTCCTAGAACCCGCCTCACCCCTGCCCAATTTGACAACCTAGGATGGCTTAGAGTAGACAACAGAGTACAGCAACTTGCAATGGGCCTGGTCTACAAGACACACTACACGACCAAGGTACCCATGTACATGGCAAAATATTTCCCAAAGGTCAGTGAATACCACGATCACAACACCAGAGGTAGCTCCACAAATCATGTTAAACCCAGATTCGGCTCAAACAAGGGACTAAACACGTTTCGCAATTATGCCACAACAATGTGGAACGCCCTACCCAAAGCTGTAAAGGAATGTGAATCACAACCCACATTCAAAACCGCTCTTAAAAGAGCACCTACGGGAGGCTGCAATTCGAAACTGGCCACCGTAAATGCCCAAAACCCCCACCACCTCCTAATAGACAGTCTCCTCCCCACCGCATGTATATATTCCCTCCCCGCCGTATGTATATTTCTCTCCCACCCACCCACCCCCTCCTAATGTACAGTCCCCTCCCCATCATATATACTCTGTCAGGATCTAGGGGTAACAGTACTGTATATTTGAATACCGTTTATGTCACAAATGTATCAGTACTAAATACCTATATGTCCCTATGCCATAAATGTCATGTATGTTGTGTATGTCATAAATGTCTATATGAATTGAAAATGGGGGACCCTGATGGAAACAAGACAAGCGTCTTTCTCAGGTCTGCATCCCCTTAACAATTGTATGTATTGAGCCGTACTGTATTGTACCCATTCTGCAATCTGTTAAATAAAGTTTTCATTCATTCATTCATTCATTCATATATGTCCTGATGAATAGAAAATGGGGGACCCTGATGTAAACAAGACGAAAGTCTTTCTGAATGAATGAATGAATGAAAACTTTATTTAACAGATTGCAGAATGGGTACAATACAGTACGGCTCAATACATACAATTGTTAAGGGGATGCAGACCTGAGAAAGACGTTTGTCTTGTTTCCATCAGGGTCCCCCATTTTCAATTCATATAGAAGTTCTCTGGTCTGCATCCCCTTAACAATTGTGTGTATTGAGCTGTACTGTATTGTACCCATTCTGCAATCTGTTAAATAAAGTTTTCATTCATTCATTCATTCAAACTTTATCCGACTTGCTTTCACGCAAACCAGTGTAGCACGTCACTATTCTGCTGACGTCATTCATTCATCTAAGCCAATGGGAGGTCACATTGTTATACCAGGAGTCATACCAGGCACACAGACCAATGAGAGACGTCGATATTCCCCACTGAACTAAACCAGGAAGTAGAAAACGTTCATTCTTATCGGCAAACTTCGTCATTATATGCCAAACCAGTTCGATTTTTTAAAATCTGCTTTCACAGTTACATTCACACCTCTCACCCAACCTTAGGTCATGTCATTAATCCTTACGTAAACCACTTCCCCGCACTTAAATGGAATCTAACGTCACACGTTAAGCCCAAACTGAAGATTTTGGCCATCCCGTTTTAAACAGCGTAAATATGACATTTCTCTTCGTTTTTAAAGCAATCAATTCATTTTCGCCAACTCCTACACATCATAGCTAGTATCGCTCCGTTTTTAATAACAATCCGACCGTCGCAACATATACTAAACACATAATATTCGCTGACGTCCACGGTTTTCCACGTGTGAGCTCGCATACTTTTACACTGCCAGTGCAGTAGGTGGCGGTATGTGTATTTTCGAGCTCAGCAGAAGAATAGACGGCTTCCCGTAGTCACACACTTCAAAGCCCCAGTGAGTGACGTACATCAAACGTCTCGACCCCGGCCCGGCCAGTCTTTCTCTGCTCTTCGAACAGAAAAGACCGGTACTTCATACCTAAAGTGATTCTATACTATTCCTACAACGGATTACGCATTTTCGTTATTTTTCATTCGAAAACTATATACACAGACCGCAGATTTCAGTTCCAGCTGACTCCGAAACAGGTTTGTGATGCAGAATACACGTTGGAATTACAATTACAGTCACTGTGTGTTTGCATTGTGGCTAAGCTCGCTAGTAGCTACTACCGCATTAGTTTAACGTTAGTTAATACATTGACATGCTTAGTCTAGTGGTGAGAGCTATGTTTGTATCACAACTACAACGGACTACTAATTTAGTGTACAAGCATGCCTTAGTGTACAAGCCAAGACTTTCGATGTATTAGCGAACGTTAGAATCATGCTATGCTACGCTACACACTGCATGCTGTTGGCGCAGCAGCCATTTTCAGCAAAGGTCTAGACAGCCTTGGGCTACTAAGGAGGAATAAAAGACGCCACACACTTCATTGCAGTTTCACACACCACTGACCGAATCTCACAAGTGAGCCGGCAATGATCCCTTTATTGGAACCAGCTGCGTAATTGTCAAGCTGACAAGTATGACGTCAGCATAAGAGCATTAAAGAGATGCATCGTTCACAACTGTTCAACACCCCCACTTGATCTTATTCTGATAAAACCTTTGACATACATTTACATTTTCTTTTCTTTCATTTTTAACCTTCAACACCAAAAATAAAATACACAAACTTTTCAAGCATGACCTTTGTTGCAGGTTTGGTTAACATATCAGCTACCATTTCTGTTGTTGGACAGTATTCAATAATAATGTTTCCATCATTTACTGCAGATCGAACAAAATGATATTTAATGTCAACATGTTTACACCTTTGGCGACACACAGGATTCTTTGAAAGTGCAATTGCCCCTTGGTTATCCTCAAAGATTGTCACTGGTGCATAATCATTTTCACTATCCATTCCTTTTAATAACTGCACAAGATAAAAACTTTCCTGTGTAGCAGCTGCCAAAGCCATATATTCTGCTTCACATGTGGATAAAGCAACTGTAGGCTGTTTCTTAGATTTCCAGGAAATAACAGGTCCTGTCTGACATAGACTAAAACAGTACCCAGTTGTGCTCCGTCTGTCATTTTGATCTGCTGCCCAATCAGCATCACAATATGCAACAAGTTTTAGTTTTGAATCACTTCTCTTGTAACACAACTCCTGGTCTACAGTTCCCTTCAAGTATCTCAACACATGTTTTGCTGTTACCATATGCTGTTCTTTTGGTTCGGATAAGTGTTGAGACAACTTACTGACAATAAAACTTAGATCAGGTCTAGTACATGTCATTACATAAATCAAGCTGCCTACCACTTCACGATACCTCTTTTGATCAACAGATTCACCTTCATTGTCAAATTGTTGTTTATACTCACATGGAGTCGATCTTGCCTTGCAGTCAGACATGTCAAACCTTTGCAATATTTTCATGATGTACCTTTTCTGGTTCATCTTTATTTCACCATCTGTCTGTGTGAAATCAATGCCTAGAAAGTTCTTAAGTTTGCCAAGATCTTTCATCTTAAATTTGGCTCCCAAAATGTCTTTTACATTTTGGATTGTTTGACTGTTGCTTCCTGCAATGATAAGATCGTCAACCCAGATTATCAAAATAATCCTTTCACCTTTAGATGTTAGTTTATTGTAAACACAATGGTCAGCCGGGTTTTGGATAAAACCATTTTCACTTAGATAATCATGGAGCATTTTATTCCAATTCCGTCCTGATTGTTTCAGACCATACAGTGATTTGTTAAGTTTACAGACCAGTTTCTCCCCCTTCTCTGACTTAACCTCAAATCCTTCAGGTTGCTCCATAAACAACTCACAGTCTATAGGAGCATGTAAATATGCCGTTTTAACATCCATTTGATGCAACTCCAAATTATGTTCTACTGCAATTTGCATTAGACTACGTATAGAGGTCATATTTGCGGTTGGAGAAAAGGTTTCCTTATAATCAATACCAGACACTTGACTATAGCCTTTTGCTACATACCTGGCTTTGCATGTTTCAACTGGGTTCTCTTTCACTGTGTAAACCCATCTGCCCCCCACTGCATGTTTACCTTCTGGCAGTGTGGTCAGGGTAAATGTGTCATTTTCCCTCAGTGAATCCATTTCCTCTTCCATAGCTTTAGTCCATAATTGAGAATTTGGTGATGACATAGCCTCCTCCAATGTTTGGGGCACATCACAAATAACTCTATAACAGTAATCAAGGGTTAGTTCTTCTTGGTCATCAGATTCGACTTTACACTCATAATCCTTCAAATATTGAGGAGGTTTTCTTTCCCTTTGTGGATAAGATTTACTCTGGAAATATTGAGGAGGTTTTCTTTCTCTTTGTGGATAAGATGTACTCTGGCTACTTTGGCCTTCACCTGTCTCAATGTTATCACAAATCTCATTCTCCTGTGACTCTTTTGTGAGTACATTTGCCGCACGACCACAGGGAGGGAGGGGAGGATTTACACAGTGTATTAGGGGACATCATATTGGGATAAACTAATTTAATACAAATGAGCTGGGGCTACCTCACTGTGGAGGTCAGACCTCTGATACCATGGGTCAGGGGATTTTACCTCTTAAAAGGGAAAAACCTTGTTAGACATGACCTGACAACAAATAACCTAAACACTAGGACCTGGCCAACGAGGATGATGTAGGAACGTTATACTTTTTCATTCATAGATTCTTCCAAAAATACCTTCTAGAAATTAAGTGTGTTTTTGATTGTTTTCTGTTTTATTCCCGGTAAAGGCTGTAATCTTCACTCGCACACCGTGCGAGTAATTGATTTTTTCCGGTTCGCACACACATATTTCTAGGGGCATATGCGAGCAATATGGTCGCACTGTAGAGCCCTGTTAATACTTGAATACGTTTTGAAATAAAAACCGCTACTTTTATACAACAGTCAACAAAATATTGATTTATGACCAGATGTCATTTCGGGACCGGTCCCGTCGGGTGCAAGAGGTTAATTGACCTGTAGTTCACACAGCACAAAGATTATATAATCCTGTGACATGATTGGAGGACATATACAAGCTTATATTATAGTCTACATAACTAAAATAATGTGTGCTAAACTATTTACAGTTTTGGTCTACGTGAGATTATGTGCAAAATAAATCTGGATTGTTTTTCAGTAAAGCGCTCCTTTAACTTTCTGGTCTGTGTGAATATTTGAAACCCCATCTGATTTGTTCATTATCTATCGCAAAATTTAGTGAGAAGAACAGCATGCCACGCAAGGGGAAGAGGTCTCAGGCTGCAAAACGACACTGCACTAAGGTCGTGGAGGTAAGTGACAGCAAGGTATGTAGTCCACCTTTCCCATGCACAGCTCAGCAGGAAGTTCCGGCTGCAAAACGACGCTGCACTAACGTCGTGGAGGTAAGTGACAGCAAGCTATGTAGTCTACCTGTGGTTTGCACAGCTCAGCAGGAAGTACAGTGTGAGGTTCAACAGGTCTTAGAGGTTTTGGAAAAGGACACTGTGCAGCAGGAAGCACGCATCCCACCACCGCCTGTGATCTCCGTGCAGGCGTCCTATAGTCAAGCTGATGACCGATATGACGGTGAGTTCCGGAATCAACAGTGTGCCTGTATGGCACTGACTTTTCTAGCATACGTGAATGAACACCAGAATGAGGGCTGTGACTTGAAGGAGGCTGATCTTAATAAAATACTAGATAAGGGACACAGTGTGTACAAAAAAACCCTCAAAGCGCTGAGGGATCAAGGTCGTGACCGTGGCCTCTACCATTTAGACGTGGAAGAAACGCCACTCGCCATCGAGACTGAGCACCATGCGTACAGTGTGCATAGATCCACTGTGCAAATGGGATATATGAAAGACCAGGGAAGGTCTGGCATAGAGGACTGGTTTTTGAATCTTCACACAAGACTTCAGTGTCTGTCTGCAGATGTGAGCCATGCTCTGCTCACTATATCACCATACACCATTGCCGTGTTTAGAGACCAGTCTGGGAGGTATGGATTGTTTGACTCTCATAGCAGAAATGCTGACGGGCTATCTGAGCCTAATGGAAAGGCTGTAATGATGACATTCACACAGTTGGATGATCTGTTCGACAAGATTTACACGCTGAATTTCTCGCTGCACAACTATACTGACATGTTTGACAGTATGCAGTTTGACTTCATGCAAGTGACATTTGTACCTACAAAGACTCCGTCAGACCATTTGCCTCAAGTGCCACAAGTGCAACCGGATCTGCATGACAAAAGGCCTGTGACGGTGACTGTCGGAGCCAAAACTGAATTTGGACTCCCAATCAGCACAGTCAATGCACCATCCACAAATGTAACGGAAGAGGCTCCACAGATGTCTAGTAAATTAAACAAAAGACAGCGACAAAGAGCAATTAGGAATCAAAGAAAAAGCTCACAACTGTCTGAAGCGGATCTGCATGACAAAAGGCCTGTGACGGTGACTGTTGGAGCCAAAACTGAATTTGGACTCCCAATCAGCACACGGTGTGTGCTGTCAGTCAATGCACCATCCACAAATGTAACGGAAGAGGCTCCACAGATGTCTAATAAATTAAGCAAAAGACAGCGACAAAGAGCAATTAGGAATCAAAAAAAAAGCTCACAACTGTCTGAAGCTCCCAAAAAGAAAATATCTCGGAGGCAGAGATATGAAACAGATAAAGAGTTCAGGAAGAGGAAGCAGCAAACCATAATCGAGAAGTACCGAAATAATGAAAAATATAGGCAGAAGCAGAAGCAGACAATGAAGCAGGTGCAGGAGCAGAAGTACAAGCATGATCAACAATTTCGGCAGAAGCAGAAGCAGGTGATGAAGCAGGTGCAGGAGCAGAAGTACAAGCATGATCAACAATTTCGGCAGAAGCAGAAGCAGGTGATGAAGCAGGTGCAGGAGCAGAAGTACAAGCATGATCAACAATTTCGGCAGAAGCAGAAGCAGGTGATGGTGCAAAGGTACAAGCATGATCAACAATTTCGGCAGAAGCAGAAGCAGGTGATGGTGCAAAGGTACCAGTTTGATGCCATTTACAGGGCCAATAGGAAGCGATATTTTCGCATGAGATACAGAACAGATTTGCATTTCAGAATGGCCCATAATCTGCGCTGTTCATTGAAAATAAGAGGCAAATACAAAAAAGTCCAAAGATTCCAGCTTTTAAACAAAATCGATGAAGGAAATTGGCTACTTCAGATGGCAATGGCCACTTTCCAGGAGCACATTAAAGCGGGGCCAACTTTTATATGTACAGTGTGTCACCGTGCTCTTTTCCCCAATCAGGTGAAGGTTTGCCGGCGAACTAATTACAAGAACAATCCACATGTGGTTACTGCCTGTTTGACAGGAAAATTTGTTCATGTGTGTGGTGGTCAGTGTGGAGGCCCTGAGCAATGCACTGTGCCTGAGGAAAGGAGAGTTGAGTGGATTTGTCCGACGTGTGATTTGCATTTAAAGAGAGGAAGACCTTCGTCCATAGCTGTGGCAAACAAAATGGAGTTGGCACCCATTCCCCCAGAGCTCTGCAATTTGAATGTGCTGGAAAGACAACTTTTGGCCAAAGTTCTGCCCTTTGCCAAGATTGTCACACTTCCAAAAGGTCAACAGAAAGCTGTACATGGAGCTGTAGTGTGCGTGCCATCTGAGGTGGAAACCACAGTCAACACCCTACCGAGACTGCCCAGCTCATCCCACTTGTATAGAGTGAAGCTGAAGCGACGTCTTATTTACAAAGGCTATCAGAACTTTCACACGGTCAATATGAGACATGTAGTTGCAGGCCTGTCCAAATTGATTGAGGCACACCCAGACTATAGAGAGGTGTCGATCAGAGATGATGCTGACATGTTTACAGAAATTATTGAAGACCTGCTACAAGACCCACCCACTGATGCACCAATAAATCGACCAGACACGGAGTTTGACAGCTGTGATGACTCGGAAATGCTTGAGATGCAAGCAGACACAGAGTTTGACAGCTGTGATCTGCCAGAAATGCAGTGTGAGGTTCAACAGGTCTTAGAGGTTTTGGAAAAGGACACTGTGCAGCAGGAAGCACGCATCCCACCACCGCCTGTGATCTCCGTGCAGGCGTCCTATAGCCAAGCTGATGACCGATATGACGGTGAGTTCCGGAATAAACAGTGTGCCTGTATGGCACTGAGTTTTCTAGCATACGCGAATGAACACCAGAATGAGGGCCGTGACTTGAAGGAGGCTGATCTTAATAAAATACTAGATAAGGGACACAGTGTGTACAAAAAAACCCTCAAAGCGCTGAGGGATCAAGGTCGTGACCGTGGCCTCTACCATTTAGACGTGGAAGAAACGCCACTCGCCATCGAGACTGAGCACCATGCGTACAGTGTGCATAGATCCACTGTGCAAATGGGATATATGAAAGACCAGGGAAGGTCTGGCATAGAGGACTGGTTTTTGAATCTTCACACAAGACTTCAGTGTCTGTCTGCAGATGTGAGCCATGCTCTGCTCACTATATCACCATACACCATTGCCGTGTTTAGAGACCAGTCTGGGAGGTATGGATTGTTTGACTCTCATAGCAGAAATGCTGACGGGCTATCTGAGCCTAATGGAAAGGCTGTAATGATGACATTCACACAGTTGGATGATCTGTTCGACAAGATTTACACGCTGAATTTCTCGCTGCACAACTATACTGACACGTTTGACAGTATGCAGTTTGACTTCATGCAAGTGACATTTGAATCAGACATGGAGTTTGACAGCTGTGATGACTCGGAAATGCTTGAGATGCAAGCAGACACGGAGTTTGACAGCTGTGATGAGCCAGAAATGATGGAGATACAAGACTGTGTTGAAAAGCAGCAACCACCCAATGCAGAGAATGAGAAAGAGGCACTCAGACCTGGACTAGGCCTAGATAGTTGCTTGCAACCTCTAGACATGGGACAAGAGACGCTGACGTATGGTGATGGCATATTTAGCATTGCCCCCGCACAAGGAAACAAGCCCGTCGGCTTCTTCAAGGTCCCCAGACTTGAAGCAATGGCTTTCCCTGTCCAGTTTCCTACCGGAGAAAATACATTGGATGCTGAAAGAGCAGTGCGGCTGTCTCCAAGCATGTATTTCAACGCAAGGCTTTTCTGTGTCGATAATCGTTTTGCGAGAGACCAGAGCTACCTATTCTTTGCCCAGTTTGTCACCGAGACACAGTTGGCCACAAACAGCATGTCCATCCAGTTGAGGAAAGGCAAACCCTTTAGCCGAGATGGACGCAAAATATGCAACAAGATGTTACAGGACAAGGTGGAGGTCGAGAGGCTGGTGAAAAACAGAGATGCAACCCGATTCATGCAACCGCTGAGAGGGACTCCAGCTTACTGGTCGAAAACGATGAAGGATCTGTATGCCATGGTCAGACAACTGGGGACGCCTACCTTTTTTCTGACCTTCTCGGCCGCAGAATTCCGTTGGCCAGAAGTTGTCAATGCGATAAAATCCCAAGAAGGTCAACGGGTTAATTTCGATGAGCTGGACTGGGCCCAAAAATGTGACATTCTCAGAAGCAACCCGGTGACGACCATGCGCATGTTTGACAAGCGGGTGGATGCTCTGATGAGAGAGCTGCTGCTGTCTCCGGCTCATCCAATTGGTGTGGTTGTGGATTACTTTTACCGGGTAGAATTCCAGGCCAGAGGGAGCCCTCACATACACATGCTCTGTTGGGTAGAAAATGCCCCAGAGTTTGGCGTCACCGATGACGCCAAACTATGCGAGTTTGTGGACCGCTACATCTCATGCCAGTTGCCTGACAAGGACAAGGAACCGTTGCTTCACAAGAGTGTCACAGAGCTTCAAATGCACAGCAGAAACCATTCCAAGAGCTGCAAGAAAGGTAAGAAAGCATGCAGATTTGGATTTCCAAAACCACCAATGCCAATGTCGTTCATAACCTATCCGTCGGCATCATATGGCGTCGATGAGGGTGAAGGTACGAGCAACGCGGGTGAAGGTACGAGCAACGCGGGTGAAGGTACGAGCAACGCGGGTGAAGGTACGAGCAACGCGGGTGAAGGTACGAGCAAAAAACGTAAGCGTGCAAAGGTCAGCAGCAAACTACAGACAATGGATGCGCAAGCAGCCAAACGTAAACTCCAACCAGTGTGGGCTTTACTGAACGACTCCAGCGCGCAAGTGGACAACCTGACACAGCTACTGACGCAGTGCAAGTTGACTTATGCGGAGTACACCAAATGTGTCCAGGAAATGACAAATGCCAGTGTCATGGTAATGAAGCGTGATGTCAAGGACTGCTGGGTGAATAACTATAATCCATATTTGTTGACGGCCTGGAACGCCAACATGGACATCCAGTACGTTCTCGACGAGTTTGCGCTCATTCAGTACATGCTCAGCTACATCACCAAACCGGAGCACGAGATGAGCGAATACCTGGCGAAAATCATCCGTGAGCTCAGCCCAGAGAGTGTGCCTGAACGAGAGGAAATGAAGCAAATCCTTCAAGCCTACTCAAAACACAGAGAGGTCAGCGCTCAGGAGGCTGTGGCCCGTACGTGCAGTTTGAAAATGAGAAAATGCTCACGTCAGGTTTTGTTCCTACAAACTGATGAGAATGGACTGAAAATGAGTCTCCCGCTCAGCCAGCTTCAGTACAGACCAGAGGATGACGAGAACGTATGGATGACGGGTATTCCCGACAGATACAGAGCCAGACCACGAACACTGGAGTTTGAACCCATGTGCCTTGCCATTTTCACATCCCACTACAGAGTGCTCTACCGTGAGCAGGGGACCAGCGGAAATTGCCATAGGCTGTTAAACGACATGGGCATCATTCAGAAACGCACGAGGGGGAAACCTGCAATTATCAGATACGGTCACTTTTCTCAGAAGAAGGAGCCAGAGAAATTCTACGGCAATTGGCTTAAACTGTACCTCCCCCATCGTGACGTGTCCAAACTGAAAACCGACCTTTTACCCACACACAAAGCGTTTCACGACCAGGCCTGGGTGACGATACCCGGGATCCACGACATGGTCAAAGTCTCAGAATTTGTTAAACTCAACAGAGAGAAGTTTGAGAAACACAGTAAAGTGATGGAGAAAGCTATGGACAAGTTCATCAAGGATGGTCCTATCGAGGATGCATGGGGCAGATTTGACCCCGAGAGTGAGGTGGTCCAGTTGGAATGCATGGCTGAGCGAAGTGACGCTCAGCTGCATGAGGAGGAACAAGATGATGTACCGGCGTACATTGGTGGAGTTATTCCAGTCATGGACGCTCCCCAGATGAGCCCCGATTTTCTGCGCACAATGTGTCAGAACCTCAACCGGGCACAAGCATCCATCTTTTACTCTGTTCGCGATTGGTGTATTGACCGCGTGCAACAACATGAGCAAACCCCCCAACAGTTCTTCTACTTTGTCACCGGTGGTGCTGGCACTGGGAAATCCCACCTCATAAAGTGCATCCACGGTGAGGCAACAAGGATACTCCGGCAACTCCCCAGACTGTATGATGATGACATATCCATGCCAACCGTTATACTGGCTGCATTTACAGGCACGGCAGCTTTCAACATCTCTGGTAACACTTTGCATTCGCTCTTGAAGTTGCCAAGAAGCCTACAGCCACCCTACCAAGGACTAGGAAATACCTTGGATGTGCTGCGGGGAAAGCTGTCGGATGCAGAGATCATCATCATCGATGAGGTTTCAATGATTTCCAAGCAACTGTTTGCCTACGTCGACTGGAGACTGCAACAAATCAAAGGCAATAAGAAACCGTTCGGTGGCATGTGTGTAATAGCGCTGGGCGATTTCTATCAGCTCCCCCCATTGGGGAAAAACAAACCGCTCTGCGTACTTGAGGAGGCCACGATCGACCTCTGGCAATGCCACTTTGAGATGATCACGTTGACCGAGATCATGCGACAGAGAGACGACCTTCCATTTGCGGAGCTTCTGAACAGAATCAGAGTCAGGGAAAAGACGCATCCGATAAGCCACATGGACAAAGCTCTGCTTGTTCGGGCTGTGCGTAACCCCGCCCATTGCCCTAAGGATGTCATGCACATCTTTGCAACCAACAAAGAGGTTGCCAAGCACAATGCCGCTACTTTGTCTGCTCTCCATTCCCACATCACCCAGATAGATGCACAGGATTACACGAGAGATCCAATGACGGGTGAGATGGACAGACTAGAAAGGCCGCGTAAGGGAGATAAAAGCGATCTGCTAGACATACTTCAAGTTGCCGAGGGTGCCTGTGTCATGATCATGCGGAACGTCGACGTTGAAGATGGGCTAGTCAATGGAACATTTGGCACGATTGGTCGAATAGTCACCCAGACGGCCAACGGTGCTACTGAGGTGACCATGCTTGGGCTTGTGCTGGACAATGCAGATACAGGACAGAGATGCCGCCAAAGGACATCTGGTCGTGGTGACAACTTGGTCTACATCGAGAGGGCAGAGGAAAGGCTGAAATTCAAGAAAGTGACTCGCAGGCAGTTCCCCATCAAGCTGGCTTACGCATGCACCGTTCATAAAGTCCAAGGCATGACGACACAATCTGCCGTGGTTTCATTGAAACGTATCTTTGCACCAGGCATGGCCTACGTTGCTCTGAGTAGAACGACTTCACTGCAAGGACTTCACATCATCGACTTCAATGAGAGACAGATATTTGCTGATCCTGCAATCACCGCTTCATTGGAGTCGATGAGGAAAGCCTCGTTTGACACGGTTATGCCACTATTAAATTATGTACAGCCAAAAGAAAATGGCCAAATATTAACAATTGTCCACCACAACACGGAAGGATTACCGGCTCATATCCAGGATACCAAACGGCATCACGAGTTGCCACTTGCCGATGTTCTGTGCCTCACCGAAACTCACCTCTCTGGCTCTTTTGTTGCCGACAGTCTGCAGTTGGAAGGGTACACCATGTTCAAACGCAACAGACATGAGTCGTACACAAACCTTCCTCGGTTGGCAAAAAGAGCGGGCGGTGGTGTCGCCGTCTACGTGAGGGACCATTGCCAGGCATTTGAAAGGCATTTCCTGCAAAATGTGACTGACCTGGAGTGTGTCGTTGTGAAGGTTGAGGCCCCTGTCAAAGCTTTAATCGCTGCCGTGTACAGACCACCAGATTACAGTCCTTGCCAATTCATACCAAAACTGCAGGCGCTTTTGGACACTTTGGAAATTATGAATCATCAGCCAGTCGTAGTCTGTGGAGATTTTAATGAGGATCTACTTTCCGGATCAAGGAAGCCCATATCTGAACTGTTTAACAGCAGAGGATATACCCAACTGGTCCGAGAAGCCACCACTGACAAGACCACATTGTTGGATCACATTTACACTTCAAGACCGCAGCAATGTCTACAGTCTGGAGTATTACGCACATATTGGAGTTACCACAATCCTGTATACTGTATTTTGAGCTCTACTTAGAACTTTGCGTCATTCCATGTAGCCATTGTGGTTGTGGTTGGTGTCGGGAGTGATTGTAGTCTGTGAACTTGTGGTGGGTGCAGTGGTTTTGGCTGAAACCACTGTGGTTGTTGAAAAAAGTACACGAAGAAAAAAGTACACCGCGCAGGGACCGGACGGCCCCCCCGAAATACCCCGTTCGTCACGTTTAAATAGATGGATCTATTAATAGATCTACAAAACGAACAAAATGTGTTCCGTAGTCAAAATTATTACGATTATAACCTCCCTTCTTTCTCTTATAAAAGTACAGGTTATCATCAATCAGATGGATCTATTAATAGATCTACAAAACGAACAAAATGTGTTCCGTAGTCAAAATTATTACGATTATAACCTCCCTTCTTTCTCTTATAAAAGTACAGGTTATCATCAATCAGATGGATCTATTAATAGATCTACAAAACGAACAAAATGTGTTCCGTAGTCAAAATTATTACGATTATAACCTCCCTTCTTTCTCTTATAAAAGTACAGGTTATCATCAATCAGATGGATCTATTAATAGATCTACAAAACGAACAAACTGTGTTCCGTAGTCAAAATTATTACGATTATAACCTCCCTTCTTTCTCTTATAAAAGTACAGGTTATCATCAATCAGATGGATCTATTAATAGATCTACAAAACGAACAAAATGTGTTCCGTAGTCAAAATTATTACGATTATAACCTCCCTTCTTTCTCTTATAAAAGTACAGGTTATCATCAACTTCTCTCTCGCTCTCATTCTGTTGTGTTCATATAAAGCTGCCGTGGTCTCTCTCTCTCTCTCTCATTCTGTTCTGTTGTGTTAATATAAACTTTGGATAAGCCTAGCCAAACAAAGAATGTACCTGAGTGGACTGTTAGTTCTTTCCCTTTTGCTGTGACCTTGGCGTGGTGGGAAAGCTTGTGTGCTTGTGTGCCCCAATGCTTGTATATCTTATCATGTGTTGTCATGCTTGTTTATATGTTTGTAAAAAAAAAAAAAAAAAAAAAAAAACATGTTTGTTTATGTTTGTTAAATATATATATATAATAATAAATAAAAAAAAAATATGAGATGGAAGGCGGCTACATGGCGTAGTGGGCAAGGCGCTTGCCACGGAATCTGGAGACGCTGGGCTTGCCTGTTCGAGCCCAGCGCTCCACATTTGCTTTCAGTTTAGCTGGTCGTTCGTACTAATACACATTGGCCGTATTAGGGGGTGGGAAACTGATGGGTGGGGATTGGGCGTTGTGGACAGCGACTCCTACAGGTCGGTTGGTGCGCCTGCGCAGTAGAATCAGGAAGTGTCGGGGCAGCGTGAGCCTCCCACGCGTTACTCCTCGCCACCGAGAGATCGAGCTTTGCATGACCTCTAATAAAAATGTAACTAAATATCCGTTTGGCGTAAAAAATTAAAGACGTCATGGTTTGATTAAGCCTAGTCGAACACTCATCTCTGCCACTCGTATAAACTGCCTCGAGTGGAATGTACCTGAGTGGACTGTTTGAGTTAGTTCTTTCTACGGATGCACCGAATGGGAAATTCTTGGCCGAAACCGATACCGAAAATAGGAAACAGTTGGCCGAAAACCGAATGCCGAAAGGCCGAAAATGATTAATATAAATATATATATATATATATTTTTTTTTTAGCTACCTGATTATGGCAAAATACATGATTATGGCTAAACTTAACTTAAATAATATTAATAATCACTATGGGCCCATAAAACATTTATTCAGCACTTTTGAATGCATACATTAATTCCAGACTGTTAAGACTAAAAGACTACAACGATTGATGACGACTTCCTGTCCTCGCATTTCCATTTCCGGTTTAACGATAATACATTTTCAACAACAGATTGCTGCTAATTAAACACTTCATTTAAACGGAGTAACGTTAACGTTATGTCGAGTTCATACGTGTAGTGTAGTATGAGCCGAAAGAGCCTTTTTAACCATTGTCGGCCGATAATTTTCGGTAGCCGAATTTTCGGTGCATCTCTAGTTCTTTCCCTTTTGCTGTGACCTTGGCGTGGTGGGAAAGCTTGTGTGCCCCAATGATCCTGAGTACTATGCCAGCATGAGCAGATCCTCAAAGGTTCTACCTTGCTGTACTAGTCCCAGGTGAGAGGTCAGACTAACAACAGCAACAAAACTCTTTAATTACAAATATGTTTATGTGAATTTAGGGCACGGTGCCAAGTTCAGTAGCTATGTGATGACAGACGTCAACATCAAAACAAGTCTGCATATCCAACTGGTTTAGGTAAGGAGAATTGAAATCTTATCCTTTGGCTACATCCGCATTGTATAAAAGCTACTTGTGATAATGTAATTGTGGTAATGCAATCGTGATGCACCTTGAATTGACTATGCAGCACTGATCAGAGATGTTTTGCGTTGCTTTTGCAGATGATGGAAACAGCCGGTGTATGGTGACTGACGCATCCTGGGGTTCAGTAATTGTTGAGTGAGAAGAGACCTTTGATCTGCCACTTCTTGGACACATGGTGCCATGAGAAAGGGTGAGTATTAAATAATACAACACGAAAGGGAGTTTGTGTTATAGTTAATAAAATCACATCTGTAGTCATATAGATCTTGACGGCCATGAAATTAGAAAGAGAATCATTGCAGAGAGAGTGTCATTGCACTACACAGTAGGGATATCCTCTTTGATTGGTCTATGTTGACCACTCCCCCGATCCTTAGGCCGCGCCCCTTTTTTGTATCCTTTGAACCGTTTGTCATAGAGACTCGCGAGAGACCCTCTCCCCCGTTGGCCGGCGGTGCACAGGCGTCACCCACACTTTCACAATTTCCCCCGCGCGGAATTGTCTAGTTATTCTTTATTCTTTATTCCACCGATTTTGCAAACACTTTGCAACACGTAAGCGTTCGCGCCCCATACACGTGAAAGGTATCAAAACGAGCGGCTTGCCTATGGCAACACCGGTCTCCGAACTCGTAAAGTTTCACCGCACCGTCTGGCTACGAATCGACTTTAAACGGTAAAATTTCGGTCCCATTGGGAATGCATTGCATTTTAGAGTGTAGCAGCTGAAATAATCTTTTTCCCCCTACCTTGGGTGAATTGCGAGTGTGATCTCAATTTTGGACGTAGAAATAAAACAAACACATCAAAACGATGACACGGCTGTCAACCCGCTCACAAAAGAAAAATAAATGGAATTGGACATTTCTATCTCAACTGACGACCATTTGTTTGAAGGTTCTCCTCCCCATTGACCGCCATGCAATCGCACTCTAGAAATCACATTTTTCACACTATTTTTTAGCCTTCTGTTCCGATCGCCGAAGGAGTGCCACAATATCGCACGAATGTCACAATATCGCGCACAACCCTTCGCCTACTCGTTGTAGTGCTCATGTGCGCGTCACAACGCTTCATCTCTTATAGTTTTCTTTTAATCAACGTGACAATGCAGTCATGCATCTGCCTCCATAGAAATGCATTGGATAGAAAATATGCAAGTCATAGTGATTGCTTCACCTGTGTGGCTCATGGCTCACTCATGATTGGTTCAGCTGTGTGGCTCGTGGCTGAGCTGCCAATGACATCATCCACTTAACCCATCATTGGCCATCACTGTGTTGCACTACTGAATCGCTGGACAGCGCCCTCTGTCTTGTGGGTTGTGTCATTGTACTCAGTAGGGATATCCTCTTTCATTTTTCATTGGTCCATGTTGACCACCTTTCATTGGTCGATGTTGACCACTCCCCCGATCCTTAGACCACGCCCCCTTAGGCCACACCCCCTCAGTGTATCTCTTGAACCGTTTGTCGTAGAGACTTGCGGATTGTGCCATTGGTCGATGTTGACCACCTTTCATTGGTCGATGTTGACCACTCCCCCTGTTGACCACCTTTCATTGGTCGATGTTGACCACTCCCCCGATCCTTAGACCACGCCCCCTTAGGCCACACCCCCTCAGTGTAACTCTTGAACCGTTTGTCGTAGAGACTTGGGGATTGTGCCATTGGTCGATGTTGACCACCTTTCATTGGTCGATGTTGACCACTCCCCCGATCCTTAGACCACGCCCCCTTAGGCCACACCCCCTCAGTGTATCTCTTGAACCGTTTGTCGTAGAGACTTGCGGATTGTGCCATTGTACTTGGTGTAATAGTGTAATAGTGTGTAATAGTGTAATAGTGTAATAGTGTGTAATAGTGTAATAGTGTGTAATAGTGTAATAGTGTAATAGTGTGTAATAGTGTAATAGTGTGTAATAGTGTAATAGTGTGTAATAGTGTAATAGTGTAATAGTGTGTAATAGTGTAATAGTGTAATAGTGTAATAGTGTGTAATAGTGTAATAGTGTAATAGTGTGTAATAGTGTAATAGTGTGTAATAGTGTAATAGTGTAATAGTGTGTAATAGTGTGTAATAGTGTAATAGTGTAATAGTGTGTAATAGTGTAATAGTGTGTAATAGTGTAATAGTGTAATAGTGTGTAATAGTGTAATAGTGTAATAGTGTGTAATAGTGTAATAGTGTAATAGTGTAATAGTGTGTAATAGTGTAATAGTGTAATAGTGTGTAATAGTGTAATAGTGTGTAATAGTGTGTAATAGTGTAATAGTGTAATAGTGTGTAATAGTGTAATAGTGTGTAATAGTGTGTAATAGTGTAATAGTGTGTAATAGTGTAATATTGTGCAATAGTGTAATAGTGTAATATTGTGTAATAGTGTAATAGTGTAATAGTGTAATAGTGTAATAGTGTGTAATAGTGTAATAGTGTAATAGTGTGTAATAGTGTAATAGTGTGTAATAGTGTAATAGTGTAATAGTGCAATAGTGTGTAATAGTGTAATAGTGTAATAGTGTGCAATAGTGTAATAGTGTAATAGTGTGTAATAGTGTAATAGTGTAATAGTGTAATAGTGTAATAGTGTGTAATAGTGTAATAGTGTAATAGTGTGTAATAGTGTAATAGTGTGTAATAGTGTAATAGTGTGTAATAGTGTAATAGTGTGTAATAGTGTAATAGTGTGTAATAGTGTAATAGTGTAATAGTGTGTAATAGTGTAATAGTGTAATAGTGTAATAGTGTGTAATAGTGTAATAGTGTAATAGTGTGTAATAGTGTAATAGTGTGTAATAGTGTAATAGTGTAATAGTGTGTAATAGTGTAATAGTGTAATAGTGTAATAGTGTGTAATAGTGTAATAGTGTAATAGTGTGTAATAGTGTAATAGTGTGTAATAGTGTGTAATAGTGTGTAATAGTGTGTAATAGTGTAATAGTGTGTAATAGTGTAATAGTGTAATAGTGTAATAGTGTAATAGTGTAATAGTGTGTAATAGTGTAATAGTGTGTAATAGTGTAATAGTGTGTAATAGTGTGTAATAGTGTAATAGTGTAATAGTGTGTAATAGTGTAATAGTGTGTAATAGTGTAATAGTGTGTAATAGTGTGTAATAGTGTGTAATAGTGTGTAATAGTGTGTAATAGTGTAATAGTGTAATAATGTGTAATAGTGTGTAATAGTGTAATAGTGTGTAATAGTGTAATAGTGTGTAATAGTGTAATAGTGTAATAGTGTAATAGTGTAATAGTGTGTAATAGTGTAATAGTGTGTAATAGTGTAATAGTGTAATAGTGTGTAATAGTGTAATAGTGTAATAGTGTGTAATAGTGTAATAGTGTGTAATAGTGTAATAGTGTAATAGTGTGTAATAGTGTAATAGTGTAATAGTGTGTAATAGTGTAATAGTGTGTAATATTGTAATAGTGTGTAATAGTGTAATAGTGTAATAGTGTGTAATAGTGTAATAGTGTAATAGTGTGTAATAGTGTAATAGTGTGTAATAGTGTAATAGTGTAATAGTGTGTAATAGTGTGTAATAGTGTGATAGTGTGTAATAGTGTAATAGTTTGTAATAGTGTAATAGCGTGTAATAGTGTGTAATAGTGTAATAGTGTGTAATAGTGTAATAGTGTGTAATAGTGTAATAGTGTAATAGTGTGTAATAGTGTAATAGTGTGTAATAGTGTAATAGTGTAATAGTGTGTAATAGTGTAATAGTGTAATAGTGTGTAATAGTGTAATAGTGTAATAGTGTGTAATAGTGTAATAGTGTGTAATAGTGTGTAATAGTGTAATAGTGTGTAATAGTGTGTAATAGTGTAATAGTGTGTAATAGTGTAATAGTGTAATAGTGTGTAATAGTGTAATAGTGTGTAATAGTGTAATAGTGTGTACTCGGTGTAATAGTGTAATAGTGTGTAATAGTGTAATAGTGTAATAGTGTGTAATAGTGTAATAGTGTGTAATAGTGTAATAGTGTAATAGTGTGTAATAGTGTAATAGTGTGTAATAGTGTAATAGTGTGTAATAGTGTAATAGTGTAATAGTGTGTAATAGTGTAATATTGTGTAATAGTGTGTAATAGTGTAATAGTGTAATAGTGTGTAATAGTGTAATAGTGTAATAGTGTGTAATAGTGTAATAGTGTATAATAGTGTGTAATAGTGTAATAGTGTGTAATAGTGTAATAGTGTAATAGTGTGTAATAGTGTGTAATAGTGTAATAGTGTGTAATAGTGTAATAGTGTGTAATAGTGTAATAGTGTGTAATAGTGTAATAGTGTAATAGTGTAATAGTGTGTAATAGTGTAATATTGTGTAATAGTGTAATAGTGTGTAATAGTGTAATAGTGTGTAATAGTGTAATAGTGTGTAATAGTGTAATAGTGTGTAATAGTGTGTAATAGTGTAATAGTGTGTAATAGTGTAATAGTGTGTAATAGTGTAATAGTGTAATAGTGTGTAATAGTGTAATAGTGTGTAATAGTGTAATAGTGTAATAGTGTGTAATAGTGTAATAGTGTGTAATAGTGTAATAGTGTAATAGTGTGTAATAGTGTAATATTGTGTAATAGTGTAATAGTGTAATAGTGTGTAATAGTGTAATAGTGTGTAATAGTGTGTAATAGTGTAATAGTGTGTAATAGTGTAATAGTGTAATAGTGTGTAATAGTGTGTAATAGTGTAATAGTGTGTAATAGTGTAATAGTGTGTAATAGTGTAATAGTGTAATAGTGTGTAATAGTGTAATAGTGTAATAGTGTGTAATAGTGTAATAGTGTGTAATAGTGTAATAGTGTGTAATAGTGTAATAGTGTGTAATAGTGTAATAGTGTAATAGTGTGTAATAGTGTGTAATAGTGTAATAGTGTGTAATAGTGTGTAATAGTGTAATAGTGTGTAATAGTGTAATAGTGTGTAATAGTGTAATAGTGTAATAGTGTGTAATAGTGTAATAGTGTGTAATAGTGTAATAGTGTAATAGTGTGTAATAGTGTGTAATAGTGTAATAGCGTGTAATAGTGTAATAGTGTAATAGTGTAATAGTGTGTAATAGTGTAATAGTGTGTAATAGTGTAATAGTGTAATAGTGTGTAATAGTGTAATAGTGTAATAGTGTGTAATAGTGTAATAGTGTGTAATAGTGTGTAATAGTGTAATATTGTGTAATAGTGTGTAATAGTGTAATAGTGTGTAATAGTGTAATAGTGTGTAATAGTGTAATAGTGTGTAATAGTGTAATAGTGTGTAATAGTGTAATAGTGTAATAGTGTGTAATAGTGTAATAGTGTGTAATAGTGTAATAGCGTGTAATAGCGTAATAGTGTAATAGTGTGTAATAGTGTAATAGTGTGTAATAGTGTAATAGTGTAATAGTGTGTAATAGTGTAATAGTGTAATAGTGTGTAATAGTGTAATAGTGTAATAGTGTGTAATAGTGTAATAGTGTGTAATAGTGTGTAATAGTGTAATATTGTGTAATAGTGTGTAATAGTGTAATAGTGTGTAATAGTGTAATAGTGTGTAATAGTGTAATAGTGTGTAATAGTGTAATAGTGTGTAATAGTGTAATAGTGTAATAGTGTGTAATAGTGTAATAGTGTGTAATAGTGTAATAGTGTGTAATAGTGTAATAGTGTAATAGTGTGTAATAGTGTAATAGTGTGTAATAGTGTAATAGTGTAATAGTGTGTAATAGTGTAATAGTGTAATAGTGTGTAATAGTGTAATAGTGTAATAGTGTGTAATAGTGTAATAGTGTGTAATATTGTAATAGTGTGTAATAGTGTAATAGTGTGTAATAGTGTAATAGTGTAATAGTGTGTAATAGTGTAATAGTGTGTAATAGTGTAATAGTGTAATAGTGTGTAATAGTGTAATAGTGTAATAGTGTGTAATAGTGTAATAGTGTGTAATAGTGTAATAGTGTAATAGTGTGTAATAGTGTAATAGTGTAATAGTGTGTAATAGTGTAATAGTGTGTAATAGTGTAATAGTGTGTAATAGTGTAATAGTGTGTAATAGTGTAATAGTGTAATAGTGTGTAATAGTGTTTAATAGTGTAATAGTGTAATAGTGTGTAATAGTGTGTAATAGTGTAATAGTGTAATAGTGTGTAATAGTGTAATAGTGTAATAGTGTGTAATAGTGTAATAGTGTGTAATAGTGTAATAGTGTGTAATAGTGTGTAATAGTGTAATAGTATAATTATTATTATTATTATTATTATTATTATTATTATTATTATTATTATTATTATTATTATTATATTATTATTATTATTATTATTATTATTATTATTATTATTATTATTATTATTATTATTATATTAGTGTGGGTGACCTGGCGAAGCCAGGTTGCCACCCACACTATACATATCCATACTCTTTTTATTATTATTCTTTATTCTTTATTCCACCGATTTTGCAAACACTTTGCAACACGTAAGCGTTCGCGCCCCATACACGTGAAAGGTATCAAAACGAGCGGCTTGCCTATGGCAACACCGGTCTCCGAACTCGTAAAGTTTCACCGCACCGTCTGGCTACGAATCGACTTTAAACGGTAAAATTTCGGTCCCATTGGGAATGCATTGCATTTTAGAGTGTAGCAGCTGAAATAATCTTTTTCCCCCTACCTTGGGTGAATTGCGAGTGTGATCTCAATTTTGGACGTAGAAATAAAACAAACACATCAAAACGATGACACGGCTGTCAACCCGCTCACAAAAGAAAAATAAATGGAATTGGACATTTCTATCTCAACTGACGACCATTTGTTTGAAGGTTCTCCTCCCCATTGACCGCCATGCAATCGCACTCTAGAAATCACATTTTTCACACTATTTTTTAGCCTTCTGTTCCGATCGCCGAAGGAGTGCCACAATATCGCACGAATGTCACAATATCGCGCACAACCCTTCGCCTACTCGTTGTAGTGCTCATGTGCGCGTCACAACGCTTCATCTCTTATAGTTTTCTTTTAATCAACGTGACAATGCAGTCATGCATCTGCCTCCATAGAAATGCATTGGATAGAAAATATGCAAGTCATAGTGATTGCTTCACCTGTGTGGCTCATGGCTCACTCATGATTGGTTCAGCTGTGTGGCTCGTGGCTGAGCTGCCAATGACATCATCCACTTAACCCATCATTGGCCATCACTGTGTTGCAGTACTGAATTGCTGACAGCGCCCTCTGTCTTGTGGGTTGTGTCATTGTACTCAGTAGGGATATCCTCTTTCATTTTTCATTGGTCCATGTTGACCACCTTTCATTGGTCGATGTTGACCACTCCCCCGATCCTTAGACCACGCCCCCTTAGGCCACACCCCCTCAGTGTATCTCTTGAACCGTTTGTCGTAGAGACTTGCGGATTGTGCCATTGGTCGATGTTGACCACCTTTCATTGGTCGATGTTGACCACTCCCCCTGTTGACCACCTTTCATTGGTCGATGTTGACCACTCCCCCGATCCTTAGACCACGCCCCCTTAGGCCACACCCCCTCAGTGTAACTCTTGAACCGTTTGTCGTAGAGACTTGGGGATTGTGCCATTGGTCGATGTTGACCACCTTTCATTGGTCGATGTTGACCACTCCCCCGATCCTTAGACCACGCCCCCTTAGGCCACACCCCCTCAGTGTATCTCTTGAACCGTTTGTCGTAGAGACTTGCGGATTGTGCCATTGTACTCGGTGTAATAGTGTAATAGTGTGTAATAGTGTGTAATAGTGTAATAGTGTAATAGTGTGTAATAGTGTGTAATAGTGTAATAGTGTAATAGTGTGTAGTAGTGTAATAGTGTGTAATAGTGTAATAGTGTGTAATAGTGTAATAGTGTGTAATAGTGTAATAGTGTGTAATAGTGTAATAGTGTGTAATAGTGTAATAGTGTGTAATAGTGTGTAATAGTGTAATAGTGTGTAATAGTGTAATAGTGTCTAATAGTGTAATAGTGTGTAATAGTGTAATAGTGTGTAATAGTGTAATAGTGTGTAATAGTGTGTAATAGTGTAATAGTGTGTAATAGTGTAATAGTGTCTAATAGTGTAATAGTGTGTAATAGTGTAATAGTGTAATAGTGTGTAATAGTGTAATAGTGTAATAGTGTGTAATAGTGTAATAGTGTAATAGTGTGTAATAGTGTAATAGTGTGTAATAGTGTAATAGTGTGTAATAGTGTAATAGTGTGTACTAGTGTAATAGTGTAATAGTGTAATAGTGTGTAATAGTGTAATAGTGTAATAGTGTGTAATAGTGTAATAGTGTGTAATAGTGTAATAGTGTAATAGTGTGTAATAGTGTACTAGTGTGTAATAGTGTAATAGTGTAATAGTGTGTAATAGTGTAATAGTGTGTAATAGTGTAATAGTGTAATAGTGTGTAATAGTGTAATAGTGTGTACTAGTGTAATAGTGTGTAATAGTGTAATAGTGTAATAGTGTAATAGTGTGTAATAGTGTAATAGTGTGTAATAGTGTAATAGTGTAATAGTGTAATAGTGTGTAATAGTGTAATAGTGTAATAGTGTGTAATAGTGTAATAGTGTGTAATAGTGTAATAGTGTGTAATAGTGTAATAGTGTAATAGTGTGTAATAGTGTGTAATAGTGTAATAGTGTAATAGTGTGTAATAGTGTAATAGTGTGTAATAGTGTAATAGTGTAATAGTGTAATAGTGTGTAATAGTGTAATAGTGTAATAGTGTGTAATAGTGTAATAGTGTGTAATAGTGTAATAGTGTGTAATAGTGTAATAGTGTAATAGTGTGTCATAGTGTAATAGTGTGTAATAGTGTAATAGTGTGTAATAGTGTAATAGTGTAATAGTGTGTAATAGTGTAATAGTGTAATAGTGTGTAATAGTGTAATAGTGTAATAGTGTGTAATAGTGTAATAGTGTGTAATAGTGTAATAGTGTAATAGTGTGTAATAGTGTAATAGTGTGTAATAGTGTAATAGTGTAATAGTGTGTAATAGTGTAATAGTGTAATAGTGTAATAGTGTGTAATAGTGTAATAGTGTAATAGTGTGTAATAGTGTAATAGTGTAATAGTGTGTAATAGTGTGTAATAGTGTAATAGTGTAATAGTGTGTAATAGTGTAATAGTGTGTAATAGTGTAATAGTGTAATAGTGTGTAATAGTGTAATAGTGTAATAGTGTGTAATAGTGTAATAGTGTAATAGTGTAATAGTGTGTAATAGTGTAATAGTGTAATAGTGTGTAATAGTGTAATAGTGTAATAGTGTGTAATAGTGTAATAGTGTGTAATAGTGTAATAGTGTGTAATAGTGTGTAATAGTGTAATAGTGTAATAGTGTGCAATAGTGTAATAGTGTAATAGTGTGCAATAGTGTAATAGTGTAATAGTGTGTAATAGTGTAATAGTGTAATAGTGTGTAATAGTGTAATAGTGTAATAGTGTGTAATAGTGTAATAGTGTAATAGTGTGTAATAGTGTAATAGTGTGTAATAGTGTAATAGTGTAATAGTGCAATAGTGTGTAATAGTGTAATAGTGTGTAATAGTGTAATAGTGTTATAGTGTGTAATAGTGTAATAGTGTAATAGTGTGTAATAGTGTAATAGTGTGTAATAGTGTAATAGTGTGTAATAGTGTAATAGTGTGTAATAGTGTAATAGTGTGTAATAGTGTGTAATAGTGTAATAGTGTGTAATAGTGTAATAGTGTGTAATAGTGTAATAGTGTAATAGTGTGTAATAGTGTAATAGTGTAATAGTGTGTAATAGTGGAATAGTGTAATAGTGTAATAGTGTGTAATAGTGTAATAGTGTGTAATAGTGTGTAATAGTGTAATAGTGTAATAGTGTGTAATAGTGTAATAGTGTGTAATAGTGTAATAGTGTGTAATAGTGTGTAATAGTGTAATAGTGTGTAATAGTGTAATAGTGTGTAATAGTGTAATAGTGTGTAATAGTGTGTAATAGTGTAATAGTGTAATAGTGTGTAATAGTGTGTAATAGTGTAATAGTGTGTAATAGTGTAATAGTGTAATAGTGTGTAATAGTGTGTAATAGTGTAATAGTGTGTAATAGTGTAATAGTGTGTAATAGTGTAATAGTGTGTAATAGTGTGTAATAGTGTGTAATAGTGTGTAATAGTGTAATAGTGTGTAATAGTGTGTAATAGTGTAATAGTGTGTAATAGTGTAATAGTGTGTAATAGTGTAATAGTGTGTAATAGTGTGTAATAGTGTGTAATAGTGTAATATTGTGTAATAGTGTAATAGTGTAATAGTGTTGCGGGTTGTGTCATTGCACTCAGTAGGGATATCCTCTTTGATTGGTCTATGTTGACCACTCCCCCGATCCTTAGGCCGCGCCCCCTTTTTGTATCCTTTGAACCGTTTGTCATAGAGACTCGCGAGAGACCCTCTCCCCCGTTGGCCGGCGGTGCACAGGCGTCACCCACACTTTCACAATTTCCCCCGCGCGGAATTGTCTAGTTATTCTTTATTCTTTATTCCACCGATTTTGCAAACACTTTGCAACACGTAAGCGTTCGCGCCCCATACACGTGAAAGGTATCAAAACGAGCGGCTTGCCTATGGCAACACCGGTCTCCGAACTCGTAAAGTTTCACCGCACCGTCTGGCTACGAATCGACTTTAAACGGTAAAATATCGGTCCCATTGGGAATGCATTGCATTTTAGAGTGTAGCAGCTGAAATAATCTTTTTCCCCCTACCTTGGGTGAATTGCGAGTGTGATCTCAATTTTGGACGTAGAAATAAAACAAACACATCAAAACGATGACACGGCTGTCATCCCGCTCACAAAAGAAAAATAAATGGAATTGGACATTTCTATCTCAACTGACGACCATTTGTTTGAAGGTTCTCCTCCCCATTGACCGCCATGCAATCGCACTCTAGAAATCACATTTTTCACACTATTTTTTAGCCTTCTGTTCCGATCGCCGAAGGAGTGCCACAATATTGCACGAATGTCACAATATCGCGCACAACCCTTCGCCTACTCGTTGTAGTGCTCATGTGCGCGTCACAACGCTTCATCTCTTATAGTTTTCTTTTAATCAATGTGACAATGCAGTCATGCATCTGCCTCCATACAAATGCATTGGATAGAAAATATGCAAGTCATAGTGATTGCTTCACCTGTGTGGCTCATGGCTCACTCATGATTGGTTCAGCTGTGTGGCTCGTGGCTGAGCTGCCAATGACATCATCCACTTAACCCATCATTGGCCATCACTGTGTTGCAGTACTGAATTGCTGACAGCGCCCTCTGTCTTGTGGGTTGTGTCATTGTACTCAGTAGGGATATCCTCTTTCATTTTTCATTGGTCCATGTTGACCACCTTTCATTGGTCGATGTTGACCACTCCCCCGATCCTTAGACCACGCCCCCTTAGGCCACACCCCCTCAGTGTATCTCTTGAACCGTTTGTCGTAGAGACTTGCGGATTGTGCCATTGGTCGATGTTGACCACCTTTCATTGGTCGATGTTGACCACTCCCCCGATCCTTAGACCACGCCCCCTTAGGCCACACCCCCTCAGTGTATCTCTTGAACCGTTTGTCGTAGAGACTTGCGGATTGTGCCATTGTACTCGGTGTAATAGTGTAATAGTGTGTAATAGTGTAATAGTGTGTAATAGTGTAATAGTGTAATAGTGTGTAATAGTGTAATAGTGTGTAATAGTGTAATAGTGTAATAGTGTGTAATAGTGTGTAATAGTGTAATAGTGTAATAGTGTGTAATAGTGTAATATTGTGCAATAGTGTAATAGTGTGTAATAGTGTAATAGTGTGTAATAGTGTAATAGTGTGTAATAGTGTGTAATAGTGTAATAGTGTAATAGTGTGTAATAGTGTAATAGTGTCTAATAGTGTAATAGTGTGTAATAGTGTAATAGTGTAATAGTGTGTAATAGTGTAATAGTGTAATAGTGTGTAATAGTGTAATAGTGTGTAATAGTGTAATAGTGTGTAATAGTGTAATAGTGTGTAATAGTGTAATAGTGTGTAATAGTGTAATAGTGTGTAATAGTGTAATAGTGTAATAGTGTAATAGTGTGTAATAGTGTAATAGTGTAATAGTGTGTAATAGTGTAATAGTGTAATAGTGTGTAATAGTGTAATAGTGTGTAATAGTGTAATAGTGTAATAGTGTGTAATAGTGTAATAGTGTGTAATAGTGTAATAGTGTGTAATAGTGTAATAGTGTGTAATAGTGTAATAGTGTAATAGTGTGTAATAGTGTAATAGTGTGTAATAGTGTAATAGTGTGTAATAGTGTAATAGTGTAATAGTGTAATAGTGTGTAATAGTGTAATAGTGTAATAGTGTGTAATAGTGTAATAGTGTAATAGTGTGTAATAGTGTAATAGTGTAATAGAGTGTAATAGTGTGTAATAGTGTAATAGTGTAATAGTGTGTAATAGTGTAATAGTGTAATAGTGTAATAGTGTGTAATAGTGTAATAGTGTAATAGTGTAATAGTGTGTAATAGTGTAATAGTGTGTAATAGTGTAATAGTGTGTAATAGTGTGTAATAGTGTGTAATAGTGTAATAGTGTGTAATAGTGTGTAATAGTGTAATAGTGTGTAATAGTGTGTAATAGTGTAATAGTGTGTAATAGTGTAATAGTGTGCAATAGTGTAATAGTGTAATAGTGTGTAATAGTGTAATAGTGTAATAGTGTGTAATAGTGTAATAGTGTAATAGTGTGTAATAGTGTAATAGTGTAATAGTGTGTAATAGTGTAATAGTGTGTAATAGTGTAATAGTGTAATAGTGTGTAATAGTGTAATAGTGTGTAATAGTGTAATAGTGTTATAGTGTGTAATAGTGTAATAGTGTAATAGTGTGTAATAGTGTAATTGTGTGTAATAGTGTAATAGTGTAATAGTGTGTAATAGTGTAATAGTGTGTAATAGTGTAATAGTGTGTAATAGTGTGTAATAGTGTAATAGTGTGTAATAGTGTAATAGTGTGTAATAGTGTAATAGTGTGTAATAGTGTGTAATAGTGTAATAGTGTAATAGTGTGTAATAGTGTAATAGTGTAATAGTGTGTAATAGTGTAATAGTGTGTAATAGTGTGTAATAGTGTAATAGTGTAATAGTGTGTAATAGTGTGTAATAGTGTAATAGTGTGTAATAGTGTGTAATAGTGTAATAGTGTGTAATAGTGTAATAGTGTGTAATAGTGTGTAATAGTGTAATAGTGTGTAATAGTGTAATAGTGTAATAGTGTGTAATAGTGTGTAATAGTGTAATAGTGTGTAATAGTGTAATATTGTGTAATAGTGTAATAGTGTAATAGTGTGTAATAGTGTAATAGTGTGTAATAGTGTAATAGTGTAATAGTGTGTAATAGTGTAATAGTGTGTAATAGTGTAATAGTGTAATAGTGTGTAATAGTGTAATAGTGTGTAATAGTGTAATAGTGTGTAATAGTGTAATAGTGTGTAATAGTGTAATAGTGTAATAGTGTGTAATAGTGTAATAGTGTGTAATAGTGTAATAGTGTGTAATAGTGTAATAGTGTAATAGTGTAATAGTGTGTAATAGTGTAATAGTGTAATAGTGTGTAATAGTGTAATAGTGTAATAGTGTGTAATAGTGTAATAGTGTAATAGAGTGTAATAGTGTGTAATAGTGTAATAGTGTAATAGTGTGTAATAGTGTAATAGTGTAATAGTGTAATAGTGTGTAATAGTGTAATAGTGTAATAGTGTGTAATAGTGTAATAGTGTGTAATAGTGTAATAGTGTGTAATAGTGTAATAGTGTGTAATAGTGTGTAATAGTGTGTAATAGTGTAATAGTGTGTAATAGTGTGTAATAGTGTAATAGTGTGTAATAGTGTGTAATAGTGTAATAGTGTGTAATAGTGTAATAGTGTGCAATAGTGTAATAGTGTAATAGTGTGTAATAGTGTAATAGTGTAATAGTGTGTAATAGTGTAATAGTGTAATAGTGTGTAATAGTGTAATAGTGTAATAGTGTGTAATAGTGTAATAGTGTGTAATAGTGTAATAGTGTAATAGTGTGTAATAGTGTAATAGTGTGTAATAGTGTAATAGTGTTATAGTGTGTAATAGTGTAATAGTGTAATAGTGTGTAATAGTGTAATTGTGTGTAATAGTGTAATAGTGTAATAGTGTGTAATAGTGTAATAGTGTGTAATAGTGTAATAGTGTGTAATAGTGTGTAATAGTGTAATAGTGTGTAATAGTGTAATAGTGTGTAATAGTGTAATAGTGTGTAATAGTGTGTAATAGTGTAATAGTGTAATAGTGTGTAATAGTGTAATAGTGTCTAATAGTGTAATAGTGTGTAATAGTGTAATAGTGTAATAGTGTGTAATAGTGTAATAGTGTAATAGTGTGTAATAGTGTAATAGTGTGTAATAGTGTAATAGTGTGTAATAGTGTAATAGTGTGTAATAGTGTAATAGTGTGTAATAGTGTAATAGTGTGTAATAGTGTAATAGTGTAATAGTGTAATAGTGTGTAATAGTGTAATAGTGTGTAATAGTGTAATAGTGTAATAGTGTGTAATAGTGTAATAGTGTGTAATAGTGTAATAGTGTGTAATAGTGTAATAGTGTGTAATAGTGTAATAGTGTAATAGTGTGTAATAGTGTAATAGTGTGTAATAGTGTAATAGTGTGTAATAGTGTAATAGTGTAATAGTGTAATAGTGTGTAATAGTGTAATAGTGTAATAGTGTGTAATAGTGTAATAGTGTAATAGTGTGTAATAGTGTAATAGTGTAATAGAGTGTAATAGTGTGTAATAGTGTAATAGTGTAATAGTGTGTAATAGTGTAATAGTGTAATAGTGTAATAGTGTGTAATAGTGTAATAGTGTAATAGTGTGTAATAGTGTAATAGTGTGTAATAGTGTAATAGTGTGTAATAGTGTAATAGTGTGTAATAGTGTGTAATAGTGTGTAATAGTGTAATAGTGTGTAATAGTGTGTAATAGTGTAATAGTGTGTAATAGTGTGTAATAGTGTAATAGTGTGTAATAGTGTAATAGTGTGCAATAGTGTAATAGTGTAATAGTGTGTAATAGTGTAATAGTGTAATAGTGTGTAATAGTGTAATAGTGTAATAGTGTGTAATAGTGTAATAGTGTAATAGTGTGTAATAGTGTAATAGTGTGTAATAGTGTAATAGTGTAATAGTGTGTAATAGTGTAATAGTGTGTAATAGTGTAATAGTGTTATAGTGTGTAATAGTGTAATAGTGTAATAGTGTGTAATAGTGTAATTGTGTGTAATAGTGTAATAGTGTAATAGTGTGTAATAGTGTAATAGTGTGTAATAGTGTAATAGTGTGTAATAGTGTAATAGTGTGTAATAGTGTAATAGTGTAATAGTGTGTAATAGTGTAATAGTGTGTAATAGTGTAATAGTGTGTAATAGTGTAATAGTGTAATAGTGTAATAGTGTGTAATAGTGTAATAGTGTAATAGTGTAATAGTGTAATAGTGTGTAATAGTGTAATAGTGTAATAGAGTGTAATAGTGTGTAATAGTGTAATAGTGTAATAGTGTGTAATAGTGTAATAGTGTAATAGTGTGTAATAGTGTAATAGTGTAATAGTGTGTAATAGTGTAATAGTGTGTAATAGTGTAATAGTGTGTAATAGTGTAATAGTGTGTAATAGTGTGTAATAGTGTGTAATAGTGTAATAGTGTGTAATAGTGTGTAATAGTGTAATAGTGTGTAATAGTGTGTAATAGTGTAATAGTGTGTAATAGTGTAATAGTGTGCAATAGTGTAATAGTGTAATAGTGTGTAATAGTGTAATAGTGTAATAGTGTGTAATAGTGTAATAGTGTAATAGTGTGTAATAGTGTAATAGTGTAATAGTGTGTAATAGTGTAATAGTGTGTAATAGTGTAATAGTGTAATAGTGTGTAATAGTGTAATAGTGTGTAATAGTGTAATAGTGTTATAGTGTGTAATAGTGTAATAGTGTAATAGTGTGTAATAGTGTAATTGTGTGTAATAGTGTAATAGTGTAATAGTGTGTAATAGTGTAATAGTGTGTAATAGTGTAATAGTGTGTAATAGTGTGTAATAGTGTAATAGTGTGTAATAGTGTAATAGTGTGTAATAGTGTAATAGTGTGTAATAGTGTGTAATAGTGTAATAGTGTAATAGTGTGTAATAGTGTAATAGTGTAATAGTGTGTAATAGTGTAATAGTGTGTAATAGTGTGTAATAGTGTAATAGTGTAATAGTGTGTAATAGTGTGTAATAGTGTAATAGTGTGTAATAGTGTGTAATAGTGTAATAGTGTGTAATAGTGTAATAGTGTGTAATAGTGTGTAATAGTGTAATAGTGTGTAATAGTGTAATAGTGTAATAGTGTGTAATAGTGTGTAATAGTGTAATAGTGTGTAATAGTGTAATATTGTGTAATAGTGTAATAGTGTAATAGTGTGTAATAGTGTAATAGTGTGTAATAGTGTAATAGTGTAATAGTGTGTAATAGTGTAATAGTGTGTAATAGTGTAATAGTGTAATAGTGTGTAATAGTGTAATAGTGTGTAATAGTGTAATAGTGTGTAATAGTGTAATAGTGTGTAATAGTGTAATAGTGTAATAGTGTGTAATAGTGTAATAGTGTGTAATAGTGTAATAGTGTGTAATAGTGTAATAGTGTAATAGTGTAATAGTGTGTAATAGTGTAATAGTGTGTAATAGTGTAATAGTGTAATAGTGTGTAATAGTGTAATAGTGTAATAGAGTGTAATAGTGTGTAATAGTGTAATAGTGTAATAGTGTGTAATAGTGTAATAGTGTAATAGTGTAATAGTGTGTAATAGTGTAATAGTGTAATAGTGTGTAATAGTGTAATAGTGTAATAGTGTGTAATAGTGTAATAGTGTGTAATAGTGTAATAGTGTAATAGTGTGTAATAGTGTAATAGTGTGTAATAGTGTAATAGTGTGTAATAGTGTGTAATAGTGTAATAGTGTAATAGTGTGTAATAGTGTAATAGTGTGTAATAGTGTAATAGTGTGTAATAGTGTAATAGTCTAATAGTGTGTAATAGTGTAATAGTGTAATAGTGTGTAATAGTGTAATAGTGTGTAATAGTGTGTAATAGTGTAATAGTGTGTAATAGTGTAATAGTGTGTAATAGTGTAATAGTGTAATAGTGTGTAATAGTGTAATAGTGTAATAGTGTAATAGTGTGTAATAGTGTAATAGTGTGTAAGTGTGTAATAGTGTAATAGTGTGTAATAGTGTGTAATAGTGTACTAGTGTGTAATAGTGTAATAGTGTAATAGTGTGTAATAGTGTAATAGTGTGTAATAGTGTGTAATAGTGTAATAGTGTGTAATAGTGTAATAGTGTAATAGTGTGTAATAGTGTAATATTGTGTAATAGTGTAATAGTGTAATAGTGTGTAATAGTGTAATAGTGTGTAATAGTGTAATAGTGTGTAATAGTGTAATAGTGTAATAGTGTGTAATAGTGTAATAGTGTTGCGGGTTGTGTCATTGCACTCATTAGGGATATCCTCTTTGATTGGTCTATGTTGACCACTCCCCCGATCCTTAGGCCACGCCCCCTTTTTGTATCCTTTGAACCGTTTGTCATAGAGACTCGCGAGAGACCCTCTCCCCCGTTGGCCGGCGGTGCACAGGCGTCACCCACACTTTCACAATTTCCCCCGCGCGGAATTGTCTAGTTAGTGTGGGTGACCTGGCGAAGCCAGGTTGCCACCCACACTATACATATCCATACTCTTTTTATTATTTATTTATTTATTCCACCGATTTTGCAAACACTTTGCAACACGTAAGCGTTCGCGCCCCATACACGTGAAAGGTATCAAAACGAGCGGCTTGCCTATGGCAACACCGGTCTCGAACCCGTAAAAGTTTCACCGCACCGTCTGGCTACGAATCGACTTTAAACGGTAAAATTTCGGTCCCATTGGGAATGCATTGCATTTTAGAGTGTAGCAGCTGAAATAATCTTTTTCCCCCTACCTTGGGTGAATTGCGAGTGTGATCTCAATTTTGGACGTAGAAATAAAACAAACACATCAAAACGATGACACGGCTGTCATCCCGCTCACAAAAGAAAAATAAATGGAATTGGACATTTCTATCTCAACTGACGACCATTTCTTTGAAGGTTCTCCCCCCCATTGACCGCCATGCAATCGCACTCTAGAAATCACATTTTTCACACTATTTTTTAGCCTTCTGTTCCGATCGCCGAAGGAGTGCAACAATATCGCACGAATGTCACAATATCGCGCACAACCCTTCGCCTACTCGTTGTAGTGCTCATGTGCGCGTCACAACGCTTCATCTCTTATAGTTTTCTTTTAATCAATGTGACAATGCAGTCATGCATCTGCCTCCATAGAAATCCATTGGATAGAAAATATGCAAGTCATAGTGATTGCTTCACCTGTGTGGCTCATGGCTCACTCATGATTGGTTCAGCTGTGTGGCTCGTGGCTGAGCTGCCAATGACATCATCCACTTAACCCATCATTGGCCATCACTGTGTTGCAGTACTGAATTGCTGACAGCGCCCTCTGTCTTGTGGGTTGTGTCATTGTACTCAGTAGGGATATCCTCTTTCATTTTTCATTGGTCCATGTTGACCACCTTTCATTGGTCGATGTTGACCACTCCCCCGATCCTTAGACCACGCCCCCTTAGGCCACACCCCCTCAGTGTATCTCTTGAACCGTTTGTCGTAGAGACTTGCGGATTGTGCCATTGGTCGATCTTGACCACCTTTCATTGGTCGATGTTGACCACTCCCCCGATCATTAGACCACGCCCCCTTAGGCCACACCCCCTCAGTGTATCTCTTGAACCGTTTGTCGTAGAGACTTGCGGATTGTGCCATTGTACTCGGTTTAATAGTGTAATAGTGTGTAATAGTGTAATAGTGTAATAGTGTGTAATAGTGTAATAGTGTGTAATAGTGTAATAGTGTAATAGTGTGTAATAGTGTAATATTGTGTAATAGTGTAATAGTGTAATAGTGTGTAATAGTGTAATAGTGTAATAGTGTGTAATAGTGTAATAGTGTATAATAGTGTGTAATAGTGTAATAGTGTGTAATAGTGTAATAGTGTAATAGTGTGTAATAGTGTGTAATAGTGTAATAGTGTGTAATAGTGTAATAGTGTGTAATAGTGTAATAGTGTGTAATAGTGTAATAGTGTAATAGTGTGTAATAGTGTAATAGTGTAATAGTGTAATAGTGTGTAATAGTGTAATATTGTGTAATAGTGTAATAGTGTAATAGTGTGTAATAGTGTAATAGTGTGTAATAGTGTGTAATAGTGTAATAGTGTGTAATAGTGTGTAATAGTGTAATAGTGTGTAATAGTGTAATAGTGTGTAATAGTGTAATAGTGTAATAGTGTGTAATAGTGTAATAGTGTGTAATAGTGTAATAGTGTGTAATAGTGTAATAGTGTGTAATAGTGTAATAGTGTGTAATAGTGTAATATTGTGTAATAGTGTAATAGTGTAATAGTGTAATAGTGTGTAATAGTGTGTAATAGTGTAATAGTGTGTAATAGTGTAATAGTGTGTAATAGTGTGTAATAGTGTAATAGTGTAATAGTGTGTAATAGTGTAATAGTGTGTAATAGTGTAATAGTGTAATAGTGTGTAATAGTGTAATAGTGTAATAGTGTGTAATAGTGTAATAGTGTGTAATAGTGTAATAGTGTAATAGTGTAATAGTGTGTAATAGTGTAATAGTGTGTAATAGTGTAATAGTGTGTAATAGTGTAATAGTGTGTAATAGTGTGTAATAGTGTAATAGTGTAATAGTGTGTAATAGTGTAATAGTGTAATAGTGTGTAATAGTGTAATAGTGTAATAGTGTGTAATAGTGTAATAGTGTGTAATAGTGTAATAGTGTAATAGTGTAATAGTGTGTAATAGTGTAATAGTGTGTAATAGTGTAATAGTGTAATAGTGTGTAATAGTGTAATAGTGTAATAGTGTGTAATAGTGTAATATTGTGTAATAGTGTAATAGTGTAATAGTGTGTAATAGTGTAATAGTGTGTAATAGTGTGTAATAGTGTAATAGTGTAATAGTGTGTAATAGTGTAATATTGTGTAATAGTGTAATAGTGTAATAGTGTGTAATAGTGTAATAGTGTAATAGTGTGTAATAGTGTAATAGTGTATAATAGTGTGTAATAGTGTAATAGTGTGTAATAGTGTAATAGTGTAATAGTGTGTAATAGTGTGTAATAGTGTAATAGTGTGTAATAGTGTAATAGTGTGTAATAGTGTAATAGTGTGTAATAGTGTAATATTGTGTAATAGTGTAATAGTGTAATAGTGTAATAGCGTGTAATAGTGTAATAGTGTGTAATAGTGTAATAGTGTGTAATAGTGTGTAATAGTGTGTAATAGTGTAATAGTGTGTAATAGTGTAATAGTGTGTAATAGTGTAATAGTGTGTAATAGTGTAATAGTGTAATAGTGTGTAATAGTGTAATAGTGTAATTGTGTAATAGTGTAATATTGTGTAATAGTGTAATAGTGTAATAGTGTGTAATAGTGTAATAGTGTGTAATAGTGTAATAGTGTGTAATAGTGTGTAATAGTGTAATAGTGTGTAATAGTGTAATAGTGTGTAATAGTGTGCTAGTGTGTAATAGTGTAATAGTGTGTAATAGTGTAATAGTGTAATAGTGTGTAATAGTGTAATAGCGTAATAGTGTAATAGTGTAATAGTGTGTAATAGTGTAATAGTGTAATAGTGTGTAATAGTGTAATAGTGTGTAATAGTGTAATAGTGTAATAGTGTAATAGTGTGTAATAGTGTAATAGTGTGTAATAGTGTAATAGTGTGTAATAGTGTAATAGTGTGTAATAGTGTGTAATAGTGTAATAGTGTGTAATAGTGTAATAGTGTGTAATAGTGTAATAGTGTGTAATAGTGTAATAGTGTAATAGTGTGTAATAGTGTAATAGTGTGCTAGTGTGTAATAGTGTAATAGTGTGTAATAGTGTAATAGTGTGCTAGTGTGTAATAGTGTAATAGTGTGTAATAGTGTAATAGTGTAATAGTGTGTAATAGTGTAATAGCGTAATAGTGTAATAGTGTAATAGTGTGTAATAGTGTAATAGTGTAATAGTGTGTAATAGTGTAATAGTGTGTAATAGTGTGTAATAGTGTAATAGTGTGTAATAGTGTAATAGTGTAATAGTGTAATAGTGTAATAGCGTGTAATAGTGTAATAGTGTAATAGTGTGTAATAGTGTAATAGTGTGTAATAGTGTTGCGGGTTGTGTCATTGCACTCAGTAGGGATATCCTCTTTGATTGGTCTATGTTGACCACTCCCCCGATCCTTAGGCCGCGCCCCTTTTTTTTATCCTTTGAACCGTTTGTCATAGAGACTCGCGAGAGACCCTCTCCCCCGTTGGCCGGCGGTGCACAGGCGTCACCCACACTTTCACAATTTCCCCCGCGCGGAATTGTCTAGTTAGTGTGGGTGACCTGGCGAAGCCAGGTTGCCACCCACACTATACATATCCATACTCTTTTTATTATTTATTTATTTATTCCACCGATTTTGCAAACACTTTGCAACACGTAAGCGTTCGCGCCCCATACACGTGAAAGGTATCAAAACGAGCGGCTTGCCTATGGCAACACCGGTCTCCGAACTCGTAAAGTTTCACCGCACCGTCTGGCTACGAATCGACTTTAAACGGTAAAATATCGGTCCCATTGGGAATGCATTGCATTTTAGAGTGTAGCAGCTGAAATAATCTTTTTCCCCCTACCTTGGGTGAATTGCGAGTGTGATCTCAATTTTGGACGTAGAAATAAAACAAACACATCAAAACGATGACACGGCTGTCAACCCGCTCACAAAAGAAAAATAAATGGAATTGGACATTTCTATCTCAACTGACGACCATTTGTTTGAAGGTTCTCCTCCCCATTGACCGCCATGCAATCGCACTCTAGAAATCACATTTTTCACACTATTTTTTAGCCTTCTGTTCCGATCGCCGAAGGAGTGCCACAATATTGCACGAATGTCACAATATCGCGCACAACCCTTCGCCTACTCGTTGTAGTGCTCATGTGCGCGTCACAACGCTTCATCTCTTATAGTTTTCTTTTAATCAATGTGACAATGCAGTCATGCATCTGCCTCCATACAAATGCATTGGATAGAAAATATGCAAGTCATAGTGATTGCTTCACCTGTGTGGCTCATGGCTCACTCATGATTGGTTCAGCTGTGTGGCTCGTGGCTGAGCTGCCAATGACATCATCCACTTAACCCATCATTGGCCATCACTGTGTTGCAGTACTGAATTGCTGACAGCGCCCTCTGTCTTGTGGGTTGTGTCATTGTACTCAGTAGGGATATCCTCTTTCATTTTTCATTGGTCCATGTTGACCACCTTTCATTGGTCGATGTTGACCACTCCCCCGATCCTTAGACCACGCCCCCTTAGGCCACACCCCCTCAGTGTATCTCTTGAACCGTTTGTCGTAGAGACTTGCGGATTGTGCCATTGTACTCGGTGTAATAGTGTAATAGTGTGTAATAGTGTAATAGTGTGTAATAGTGTAATAGTGTAATAGTGTGTAATAGTGTAATAGTGTGTAATAGTGTGTAATAGTGTAATAGTGTGTAATAGTGTGTAATAGTGTAATAGTGTAATAGTGTGTAATAGTGTAATATTGTGTAATAGTGTAATAGTGTGTAATAGTGTAATAGTGTGTAATAGTGTAATAGTGTAATAGTGTGTAATAGTGTAATATTGTGTAATAGTGTGTAATAGTGTAATAGTGTAATAGTGTGTAATAGTGTAATAGTGTCTAATAGTGTAATAGTGTGTAATAGTGTAATAGTGTAATAGTGTAATAGTGTGTAATAGTGTAATAGTGTGTAATAGTGTAATAGTGTGTAATAGTGTAATAGTGTAATAGTGTGTAATAGTGTAATAGTGTGTAATAGTGTAATATTGTAATAGTGTGTAATAGTGTAATAGTGTGTAATAGTGTAATAGTGTAATAGTGTGTAATAGTGTAATAGTGTAATAGTGTGTAATAGTGTAATAGTGTAATAGTGTGTAATAGTGTAATAGTGTGTAATAGTGTAATAGTGTGTAATAGTGTAATAGTGTAATAGTGTGTAATAGTGTACTAGTGTGTAATAGTGTAATAGTGTAATAGTGTGTAATAGTGTAATAGTGTAATAGTGTGTAATAGTGTAATAGTGTGTAATAGTGTAATAGTGTAATAGTGTAGTGTGTAATAGTGTAATAGTGTAATAGTGTGTAATAGTGTAATAGTGTAATAGTGTGTAATAGTGTAATAGTGTAATAGTGTGTAATAGTGTAATAGTGTAATAGTGTGTAATAGTGTAATAGTGTGTAATAGTGTAATAGTGTAATAGTGTGTAATAGTGTAATAGTGTGTAATAGTGTAATAGTGTGTAATAGTGTAATAGTGTAATAGTGTGTAATAGTGTAATAGTGTAATAGTGTAATAGTGTAATAGTGTGTAATAGTGTAATAGTGTCTAATAGTGTAATAGTGTGTAATAGTGTAATAGTGTAATAGTGTGTAATAGTGTAATAGTGTGTAATAGTGTAATAGTGTGTAATAGTGTAATAGTGTGTAATAGTGTAATAGTGTGTAATAGTGTAATAGTGTAATAGTGTGTAATAGTGTAATAGTGTGTAATAGTGTAATAGTGTGTAATAGTGTAATAGTGTAATAGTGTGTAATAGTGTAATAGTGTAATAGTGTGTAATAGTGTAATAGTGTGTAATAGTGTAATAGTGTGTAATAGTGTAATAGTGTGTAATAGTGTAATAGTGTAATAGTGTGTAATAGTGTAATAGTGTGTAATAGTGTAATAGTGTGTAATAGTGTGTAATAGTGTAATAGTGTAATAGTGTGTAATAGTGTAATAGTGTGTAATAGTGTAATAGTGTAATAGTGTGTAATAGTGTAATAGTGTGTAATAGTGTAATAGTGTGTAATAATGTGTAATAGTGTAATAGTGTAATAGTGTGTAATAGTGTAATAGTGTCTAATAGTGTAATAGTGTGTAATAGTGTAATAGTGTGTAATAGTGTAATAGTGTGTAATAGTGTAATAGTGTGTAATATTGTGTAATAGTGTAATAGTGTTGCGGGTTGTGTCATTGCACTCAGTAGGGATATCCTCTTTGATTGGTCTATGTTGACCACTCCCCCGATCCTTAGGCCACGCCCCCTTTTTGTATCCTTTGAACCGTTTGTCATAGAGACTCGCGAGAGACACTCTCCCCCGTTGGCCGGCGGTGCACAGGCGTCACCCACACTTTCACAATTTCCCCCGCGCGGAATTGTCTAGTATATACTTATTATCTATATTCTCAGATTTTGCAAACACTTTGCAACACGTAAGCGTTCGCGCCCCATACACGTGAAAGGTATCAAAACGAGCGGCTTGCCTATGGCAACACCGGTCTCCGATCTCGTAAAGTTTCACCGCACCGTCTGGCTACGAATCGACTTTAAACGGTAAAATATCGGTCCCATTGGGAATGCATTGCATTTTAGAGTGTAGCAGCTGAAATAATCTTTTTCCCCCTACCTTGGGTGAATTGCGAGTGTGATCTCAATTTTGGACGTAGAAATAAAACAAACACATCAAAACGATGACACGGCTGTCATCCCGCTCACAAAAGAAAAATAAATGGAATTGGACATTTCTATCTCAACTGACGACCATTTGTTTGAAGGTTCTCCTCCCCATTGACCGCCATGCAATCGCACTCTAGAAATCACATTTTTCACACTATTTTTTAGCCTTCTGTTCCGATCGCCGAAGGAGTGCCACAATATCGCACGAATGTCACAATATCGCGCACAACCCTTCGCCTACTCGTTGTAGTGCTCATGTGCGCGTCACAACGCTTCATCTCTTATAGTTTTCTTTTAATCAATGTGACAATGCAGTCATGCATCTGCCTCCATACAAATGCATTGGATAGAAAATATGCAAGTCATAGTGATTGCTTCACCTGTGTGGCTCATGGCTCACTCATGATTGGTTCAGCTGTGTGGCTCGTGGCTGAGCTGCCAATGACATCATCCACTTAACCCATCATTGGCCATCACTGTGTTGCAGTACTGAATTGCTGACAGCGCCCTCTGTCTTGTGGGTTGTGTCATTGTACTCAGTAGGGATATCCTCTTTCATTTTTCATTGGTCCATGTTGACCACCTTTCATTGGTCGATGTTGACCACTCCCCCGATCCTTAGACCACGCCCTCTTAGGCCACACCCCCTCAGTGTATCTCTTGAACCGTTTGTCGTAGAGACTTGCGGATTGTGCCATTGTACTCGGTGTAATAGTGTAATAGTGTGTAATAGTGTAATAGTGTGTAATAGTGTAATAGTGTAATAGTGTGTAATAGTGTAATAGTGTGTAATAGTGTGTAATAGTGTAATAGTGTAATAGTGTGTAATAGTGTAATATTGTGTAATAGTGTAATAGTGTGTAATAGTGTAATAGTGTGTAATAGTGTAATAGTGTAATAGTGTGTAATAGTGTAATATTGTGTAATAGTGTGTAATAGTGTAATAGTGTAATAGTGTGTAATAGTGTAATAGTGTCTAATAGTGTAATAGTGTGTAATAGTGTAATAGTGTAATAGTGTAATAGTGTGTAATAGTGTAATAGTGTGTAATAGTGTAATAGTGTGTAATAGTGTAATAGTGTAATAGTGTGTAATAGTGTAATAGTGTGTAATAGTGTAATATTGTAATAGTGTGTAATAGTGTAATAGTGTGTAATAGTGTAATAGTGTAATAGTGTGTAATAGTGTAATAGTGTAATAGTGTGTAATAGTGTAATAGTGTAATAGTGTGTAATAGTGTAATAGTGTAATAGTGTGTAATAGTGTAATAGTGTAATAGTGTGTAATAGTGTACTAGTGTGTAATAGTGTAATAGTGTAATAGTGTGTAATAGTGTAATAGTGTGTAATAGTGTAATAGTGTGTAATAGTGTAATAGTGTAATAGTGTAATAGTGTGTAATAGTGTAATAGTGTAATAGTGTGTAATAGTGTAATAGTGTAATAGTGTGTAATAGTGTAATAGTGTGTAATAGTGTAATAGTGTAATAGTGTGTAATAGTGTAATAGTGTCTAATAGTGTAATAGTGTGTAATAGTGTAATAGTGTGTAATAGTGTAATAGTGTGTAATAGTGTAATAGTGTGTAATAGTGTAATAGTGTGTAATAGTGTAATAGTGTGTAATAGTGTAATAGTGTGTAATAGTGTAATAGTGTAATAGTGTGTAATAGTGTAATAGTGTAATAGTGTGTAATAGTGTAATAGTGTGTAATAGTGTGTAATAGTGTAATAGTGTGTAATAGTGTAATAGTGTAATAGTGTGTAATAGTGTAATAGTGTGTAATAGTGTAATAGTGTGTAATAGTGTGTAATAGTGTAATAGTGTAATAGTGTGTAATAGTGTAATAGTGTGTAATAGTGTAATAGTGTAATAGTGTGTAATAGTGTAATAGTGTGTAATAGTGTAATAGTGTGTAATAATGTGTAATAGTGTAATAGTGTAATAGTGTGTAATAGTGTAATAGTGTAATAGTGTGTAATAGTGTAATAGTGTGTAATAGTGTAATAGTGTGTAATAGTGTAATAGTGTGTAATAATGTGTAATAGTGTAATAGTGTAATAGTGTGTAATAGTGTAATAGTGTCTAATAGTGTAATAGTGTGTAATAGTGTAATAGTGTGTAATAGTGTAATAGTGTGTAATAGTGTAATAGTGTAATAGTGTGTAATATTGTGTAATAGTGTAATAGTGTTGCGGGTTGTGTCATTGCACTCAGTAGGGATATCCTCTTTGATTGGTCTATGTTGACCACTCCCCCGATCCTTAGGCCACGCCCCCTTTTTGTATCCTTTGAACCGTTTGTCATAGAGACTCGCGAGAGACACTCTCCCCCGTTGGCCGGCGGTGCACAGGCGTCACCCACACTTTCACAATTTCCCCCGCGCGGAATTGTCTAGTTATTATTATTCTTTATTCCACCGATTTTGCAAACACTTTGCAACACGTAAGCGTTCGCGCCCCATACACGTGAAAGGTATCAAAACGAGCGGCTTGCCTATGGCAACACCGGTCTCCGAACTCGTAAAGTTTCACCGCACCGTCTGGCTACGAATCGACTTTAAACGGTAAAATATCGGTCCCATTGGGAATGCATTGCATTTTAGAGTGTAGCAGCTGAAATAATCTTTTTCCCCCTACCTTGGGTGAATTGCGAGTGTGATCTCAATTTTGGACGTAGAAATAAAACAAACACATCAAAACGATGACACGGCTGTCAACCCGCTCACAAAAGAAAAATAAATGGAATTGGACATTTCTATCTCAACTGACGACCATTTGTTTGAAGGTTCTCCTCCCCATTGACCGCCATGCAATCGCCCTCTAGAAATCACATTTTTCACACTATTTTTTAGCCTTCTGTTCCGATCGCCGAAGGAGTGCCACAATATCGCACGAATGTCACAATATCGCGCACAACCCTTCGCCTACTCGTTGTAGTGCTCATGTGCGCGTCACAACGCTTCATCTCTTATAGTTTTCTTTTAATCAATGTGACAATGCAGTCATGCATCTGCCTCCATAGAAATCCATTGGATAGAAAATATGCAAGTCATAGTGATTGCTTCACCTGTGTGGCTCATGGCTCACTCATGATTGGTTCAGCTGTGTGGCTCGTGGCTGAGCTGCCAATGACATCATCCACTTAACCCATCATTGGCCATCACTGTGTTGCAGTACTGAATTGCTGACAGCGCCCTCTGTCTTGTGGGTTGTGTCATTGTACTCAGTAGGGATATCCTCTTTCATTTTTCATTGGTCCATGTTGACCACCTTTCATTGGTCGATGTTGACCACTCCCCCGATCCTTAGACCACGCCCCCTTAGGCCACACCCCCTCAGTGTATCTCTTGAACCGTTTGTCGTAGAGACTTGCGGATTGTGCCATTGGTCGATCTTGACCACCTTTCATTGGTCGATGTTGACCACTCCCCCGATCCTTAGACCACGCCCCCTTAGGCCACACCCCCTCAGTGTATCTCTTGAACCGTTTGTCGTAGAGACTTGCGGATTGTGCCATTGTACTCGGTTTAATAGTGTAATAGTGTGTAATAGTGTAATAGTGTAATAGTGTGTAATAGTGTAATAGTGTGTAATAGTGTAATAGTGTAATAGTGTGTAATAGTGTAATATTGTGTAATAGTGTAATAGTGTAATAGTGTGTAATAGTGTAATAGTGTAATAGTGTGTAATAGTGTAATAGTGTATAATAGTGTGTAATAGTGTAATAGTGTGTAATAGTGTAATAGTGTAATAGTGTGTAATAGTGTGTAATAGTGTAATAGTGTGTAATAGTGTAATAGTGTGTAATAGTGTAATAGTGTGTAATAGTGTAATAGTGTAATAGTGTGTAATAGTGTAATAGTGTAATAGTGTAATAGTGTGTAATAGTGTAATATTGTGTAATAGTGTAATAGTGTAATAGTGTGTAATAGTGTAATAGTGTGTAATAGTGTGTAATAGTGTAATAGTGTGTAATAGTGTGTAATAGTGTAATAGTGTGTAATAGTGTAATAGTGTGTAATAGTGTAATAGTGTAATAGTGTGTAATAGTGTAATAGTGTGTAATAGTGTAATAGTGTGTAATAGTGTAATAGTGTGTAATAGTGTAATAGTGTGTAATAGTGTAATATTGTGTAATAGTGTAATAGTGTAATAGTGTAATAGTGTGTAATAGTGTGTAATAGTGTAATAGTGTGTAATAGTGTAATAGTGTGTAATAGTGTGTAATAGTGTAATAGTGTAATAGTGTGTAATAGTGTAATAGTGTGTAATAGTGTAATAGTGTAATAGTGTGTAATAGTGTAATAGTGTAATAGTGTGTAATAGTGTAATAGTGTGTAATAGTGTAATAGTGTAATAGTGTAATAGTGTGTAATAGTGTAATAGTGTGTAATAGTGTAATAGTGTGTAATAGTGTAATAGTGTGTAATAGTGTGTAATAGTGTAATAGTGTAATAGTGTGTAATAGTGTAATAGTGTAATAGTGTGTAATAGTGTAATAGTGTAATAGTGTGTAATAGTGTAATAGTGTGTAATAGTGTAATAGTGTAATAGTGTAATAGTGTGTAATAGTGTAATAGTGTGTAATAGTGTAATAGTGTAATAGTGTGTAATAGTGTAATAGTGTAATAGTGTGTAATAGTGTAATATTGTGTAATAGTGTAATAGTGTAATAGTGTGTAATAGTGTAATAGTGTGTAATAGTGTGTAATAGTGTAATAGTGTAATAGTGTGTAATAGTGTAATATTGTGTAATAGTGTAATAGTGTAATAGTGTGTAATAGTGTAATAGTGTAATAGTGTGTAATAGTGTAATAGTGTATAATAGTGTGTAATAGTGTAATAGTGTGTAATAGTGTAATAGTGTAATAGTGTGTAATAGTGTGTAATAGTGTAATAGTGTGTAATAGTGTAATAGTGTGTAATAGTGTAATAGTGTGTAATAGTGTAATATTGTGTAATAGTGTAATAGTGTAATAGTGTAATAGCGTGTAATAGTGTAATAGTGTGTAATAGTGTAATAGTGTGTAATAGTGTGTAATAGTGTGTAATAGTGTAATAGTGTGTAATAGTGTAATAGTGTGTAATAGTGTAATAGTGTGTAATAGTGTAATAGTGTAATAGTGTGTAATAGTGTAATAGTGTAATTGTGTAATAGTGTAATATTGTGTAATAGTGTAATAGTGTAATAGTGTGTAATAGTGTAATAGTGTGTAATAGTGTAATAGTGTGTAATAGTGTGTAATAGTGTAATAGTGTGTAATAGTGTAATAGTGTGTAATAGTGTGCTAGTGTGTAATAGTGTAATAGTGTGTAATAGTGTAATAGTGTAATAGTGTGTAATAGTGTAATAGCGTAATAGTGTAATAGTGTAATAGTGTGTAATAGTGTAATAGTGTAATAGTGTGTAATAGTGTAATAGTGTGTAATAGTGTAATAGTGTAATAGTGTAATAGTGTGTAATAGTGTAATAGTGTGTAATAGTGTAATAGTGTGTAATAGTGTAATAGTGTGTAATAGTGTGTAATAGTGTAATAGTGTGTAATAGTGTAATAGTGTGTAATAGTGTAATAGTGTGTAATAGTGTAATAGTGTAATAGTGTGTAATAGTGTAATAGTGTGCTAGTGTGTAATAGTGTAATAGTGTGTAATAGTGTAATAGTGTGCTAGTGTGTAATAGTGTAATAGTGTGTAATAGTGTAATAGTGTAATAGTGTGTAATAGTGTAATAGCGTAATAGTGTAATAGTGTAATAGTGTGTAATAGTGTAATAGTGTAATAGTGTGTAATAGTGTAATAGTGTGTAATAGTGTGTAATAGTGTAATAGTGTGTAATAGTGTAATAGTGTAATAGTGTAATAGTGTAATAGCGTGTAATAGTGTAATAGTGTAATAGTGTGTAATAGTGTAATAGTGTGTAATAGTGTTGCGGGTTGTGTCATTGCACTCAGTAGGGATATCCTCTTTGATTGGTCTATGTTGACCACTCCCCCGATCCTTAGGCCGCGCCCCTTTTTTTTATCCTTTGAACCGTTTGTCATAGAGACTCGCGAGAGACCCTCTCCCCCGTTGGCCGGCGGTGCACAGGCGTCACCCACACTTTCACAATTTCCCCCGCGCGGAATTGTCTAGTTAGTGTGGGTGACCTGGCGAAGCCAGGTTGCCACCCACACTATACATATCCATACTCTTTTTATTATTTATTTATTTATTCCACCGATTTTGCAAACACTTTGCAACACGTAAGCGTTCGCGCCCCATACACGTGAAAGGTATCAAAACGAGCGGCTTGCCTATGGCAACACCGGTCTCCGAACTCGTAAAGTTTCACCGCACCGTCTGGCTACGAATCGACTTTAAACGGTAAAATATCGGTCCCATTGGGAATGCATTGCATTTTAGAGTGTAGCAGCTGAAATAATCTTTTTCCCCCTACCTTGGGTGAATTGCGAGTGTGATCTCAATTTTGGACGTAGAAATAAAACAAACACATCAAAACGATGACACGGCTGTCAACCCGCTCACAAAAGAAAAATAAATGGAATTGGACATTTCTATCTCAACTGACGACCATTTGTTTGAAGGTTCTCCTCCCCATTGACCGCCATGCAATCGCCCTCTAGAAATCACATTTTTCACACTATTTTTTAGCCTTCTGTTCCGATCGCCGAAGGAGTGCCACAATATCGCACGAATGTCACAATATCGCGCACAACCCTTCGCCTACTCGTTGTAGTGCTCATGTGCGCGTCACAACGCTTCATCTCTTATAGTTTTCTTTTAATCAATGTGACAATGCAGTCATGCATCTGCCTCCATAGAAATCCATTGGATAGAAAATATGCAAGTCATAGTGATTGCTTCACCTGTGTGGCTCATGGCTCACTCATGATTGGTTCAGCTGTGTGGCTCGTGGCTGAGCTGCCAATGACATCATCCACTTAACCCATCATTGGCCATCACTGTGTTGCACTACTGAATTGCTGACAGCGCCCTCTGTCTTGTGGGTTGTGTCATTGTACTCAGTAGGGATATCCTCTTTCATTTTTCATTGGTCCATGTTGACCACCTTTCATTGGTCGATGTTGACCACTCCCCCGATCCTTAGACCACGCCCCCTTAGGCCACACCCCCTCAGTGTATCTCTTGAACCGTTTGTCGTAGAGACTTGCGGATTGTGCCATTGGTCGATCTTGACCACCTTTCATTGGTCGATGTTGACCACTCCCCCGATCCTTAGACCACGCCCCCTTAGGCCACACCCCCTCAGTGTATCTCTTGAACCGTTTGTCGTAGAGACTTGCGGATTGTGCCATTGTACTCGGTTTAATAGTGTAATAGTGTGTAATAGTGTAATAGTGTAATAGTGTGTAATAGTGTGTAATAGTGTAATAGTGTAATAGTGTGTAATAGTGTAATAGTGTAATAGTGTGTAATAGTGTAATAGTGTAATAGTGTGTAATAGTGTAATAGTGTGTAATAGTGTGTAATAGTGTAATATTGTGTAATAGTGTAATAGTGTAATAGTGTGTAATAGTGTAATAGTGTAATAGTGTGTAATAGTGTAATAGTGTATAATAGTGTGTAATAGTGTAATAGTGTGTAATAGTGTAATAGTGTAATAGTGTGTAATAGTGTGTAATAGTGTAATAGTGTGTAATAGTGTAATAGTGTGTAATAGTGTAATAGTGTGTAATAGTGTAATAGTGTGTAATAGTGTAATAGTGTAATAGTGTGTAATAGTGTAATATTGTGTAATAGTGTAATAGTGTAATAGTGTAATAGTGTAATAGTGTGTAATAGTGTGTAATAGTGTAATAGTGTGTAATAGTGTGTAATAGTGTAATAGTGTGTAATAGTGTGTAATAGTGTAATAGTGTGTAATAGTGTAATAGTGTGTAATAGTGTAATAGTGTAATAGTGTGTAATAGTGTAATAGTGTGTAATAGTGTAATAGTGTGTAATAGTGTAATAGTGTGTAATAGTGTAATATTGTGTAATAGTGTAATAGTGTAATAGTGTGTAATAGTGTAATAGTGTGTAATAGTGTGTAATAGTGTAATAGTGTGTAATAGTGTAATAGTGTGTAATAGTGTGTAATAGTGTAATAGTGTAATAGTGTGTAATAGTGTAATAGTGTGTAATAGTGTAATAGTGTGTAATAGTGTAATAGCGTAATAGTGTAATAGTGTAATAGTGTGTAATAGTGTAATAGTGTAATAGTGTGTAATAGTGTAATAGTGTGTAATAGTGTAATAGTGTAATAGTGTGTAATAGTGTGTAATAGTGTAATAGTGTAATAGTGTAATAGCGTGTAATAGTGTAATAGTGTAATAGTGTGTAATAGTGTAATAGTGTGTAATAGTGTAATAGTGTGTAATAGTGTAATAGTGTGTAATAGTGTAATAGTGTGTAATAGTGTGTAATAGTGTAATAGTGTGTAATAGTGTGTAATAGTGTAATAGTGTGTAATAGTGTGTAATAGTGTAATAGTGTGTAATAGTGTAATAGTGTGTAATAGTGTAATAGTGTAATAGTGTGTAATAGTGTAATAGTGTGTAATAGTGTAATAGTGTGTAATAGTGTAATAGTGTGTAATAGTGTAATATTGTGTAATAGTGTAATAGTGTAATAGTGTGTAATAGTGTAATAGTGTGTAATAGTGTGTAATAGTGTAATAGTGTGTAATAGTGTAATAGTGTGTAATAGTGTGTAATAGTGTAATAGTGTAATAGTGTGTAATAGTGTAATAGTGTGTAATAGTGTAATAGTGTGTAATAGTGTAATAGTGTGTAATAGTGTAATAGTGTGTAATAGTGTAATAGTGTAATAGTGTGTAATAGTGTAATAGTGTGTAATAGTGTAATAGTGTGTAATAGTGTAATAGTGTGTAATAGTGTAATATTGTGTAATAGTGTAATAGTGTAATAGTGTGTAATAGTGTAATAGTGTGTAATAGTGTGTAATAGTGTAATAGTGTGTAATAGTGTAATAGTGTGTAATAGTGTGTAATAGTGTAATAGTGTAATAGTGTAATAGTGTGTAATAGTGTAATAGTGTGTAATAGTGTAATAGCGTAATAGTGTAATAGTGTAATAGTGTGTAATAGTGTAATAGTGTAATAGTGTGTAATAGTGTAATAGTGTGTAATAGTGTAATAGTGTAATAGTGTGTAATAGTGTGTAATAGTGTAATAGTGTAATAGCGTGTAATAGTGTAATAGTGTAATAGTGTGTAATAGTGTAATAGTGTGTAATAGTGTAATAGTGTGTAATAGTGTAATAGTGTGTAATAGTGTAATAGTGTGTAATAGTGTGTAATAGTGTGTAATAGTGTAATAGTGTGTAATAGTGTGTAATAGTGTAATAGTGTGTAATAGTGTGTAATAGTGTAATAGTGTGTAATAGTGTAATAGTGTGTAATAGTGTAATAGTGTAATAGTGTGTAATAGTGTAATAGTGTGTAATAGTGTAATAGTGTGTAATAGTGTAATAGTGTGTAATAGTGTAATAGTGTAATAGTGTGTAATAGTGTAATAGTGTGTAATAGTGTAATAGTGTAATAGTGTGTAATAGTGTAATAGTGTGTAATAGTGTAATAGTGTGTAATAGTGTAATAGTGTGTAATAGTGTAATAGTGTGTAATAGTGTAATAGTGTAATAGTGTGTAATAGTGTAATAGTGTGTAATAGTGTGTAATAGTGTAATAGTGTGTAATAGTGTAATAGTGTGTAATAGTGTGTAATAGTGTAATAGTGTAATAGTGTGTAATAGTGTAATAGTGTGTAATAGTGTAATAGTGTGTAATAGTGTAATAGCGTAATAGTGTAATAGTGTAATAGTGTGTAATAGTGTAATAGTGTAATAGTGTGTAATAGTGTAATAGTGTGTAATAGTGTAATAGTGTAATAGTGTGTAATAGTGTGTAATAGTGTAATAGTGTAATAGTGTAATAGCGTGTAATAGTGTAATAGTGTAATAGTGTAATAGTGTGTAATAGTGTAATAGTGTGTAATAGTGTAATAGTGTGTAATAGTGTAATAGTGTGTAATAGTGTAATAGTGTGTAATAGTGTGTAATAGTGTAATAGTGTGTAATAGTGTGTAATAGTGTAATAGTGTGTAATAGTGTGTAATAGTGTAATAGTGTGTAATAGTGTAATAGTGTGTAATAGTGTAATAGTGTAATAGTGTGTAATAGTGTAATAGTGTGCAATAGTGTGTAATAGTGTGTAATAGTGTAATAGTGTAATAGTGTGTAATAGTGTAATAGTGTGTAATAGTGTGTAATAGTGTAATAGTGTAATAGTGTGTAATAGTGTGTAATAGTGTGTGATAGTGTAATAGTGTGTAATAGTGTAATAGTGTGTAATAGTGTGTAATAGTGTGTAATAGTGTGTAATAGTGTAATAGTGTAATAGTGTGTAATAGTGTAATAGTGTTGCGGGTTGTGTCATTGCACTCAGTAGGGATATCCTCTTTGATTGGTCTATGTTGACCACTCCCCCGATCCTTAGGCCGCGCCCCCTTTTTGTATCCTTTGAAGCGTTTGTCATAGAGACTCGCGAGAGACCCTCTCCCCCGTTGGCCGGCGGTGCACAGGCGTCACCCACACTTTCACAATTTCCCCCGCGCGGAATTGTCTAGTTATTATTATTCTTTATTCCACCGATTTTGCAAACACTTTGCAACACGTAAGCGTTCGCGCCCCATACACGTGAAAGGTATCAAAACGAGCGGCTTGCCTATGGCAACACCGGTCTCCGAACTCGTAAAGTTTCACCGCACCGTCTGGCTACGAATCGACTTTAAACGGTAAAATATCGGTCCCATTGGGAATGCATTGCATTTTAGAGTGTAGCAGCTGAAATAATCTTTTTCCCCCTACCTTGGGTGAATTGCGAGTGTGATCTCAATTTTGGACGTAGAAATAAAACAAACACATCAAAACGATGACACGGCTGTCAACCCGCTCACAAAAGAAAAATAAATGGAATTGGACATTTCTATCTCAACTGACGACCATTTGTTTGAAGGTTCTCCTCCCCATTGACCGCCATGCAATCGCCCTCTAGAAATCACATTTTTCACACTATTTTTTAGCCTTCTGTTCCGATCGCCGAAGGAGTGCCACAATATCGCACGAATGTCACAATATCGCGCACAACCCTTCGCCTACTCGTTGTAGTGCTCATGTGCGCGTCACAACGCTTCATCTCTTATAGTTTTCTTTTAATCAATGTGACAATGCAGTCATGCATCTGCCTCCATAGAAATCCATTGGATAGAAAATATGCAAGTCATAGTGATTGCTTCACCTGTGTGGCTCATGGCTCACTCATGATTGGTTCAGCTGTGTGGCTCGTGGCTGAGCTGCCAATGACATCATCCACTTAACCCATCATTGGCCATCACTGTGTTGCAGTACTGAATTGCTGACAGCGCCCTCTGTCTTGTGGGTTGTGTCATTGTACTCAGTAGGGATATCCTCTTTCATTTTTCATTGGTCCATGTTGACCACCTTTCATTGGTCGATGTTGACCACTCCCCCGATCCTTAGACCACGCCCCCTTAGGCCACACCCCCTCAGTGTATCTCTTGAACCGTTTGTCGTAGAGACTTGCGGATTGTGCCATTGGTCGATCTTGACCACCTTTCATTGGTCGATGTTGACCACTCCCCCGATCCTTAGACCACGCCCCCTTAGGCCACACCCCCTCAGTGTATCTCTTGAACCGTTTGTCGTAGAGACTTGCGGATTGTGCCATTGTACTCGGTTTAATAGTGTAATAGTGTGTAATAGTGTAATAGTGTAATAGTGTGTAATAGTGTAATAGTGTGTAATAGTGTAATAGTGTAATAGTGTGTAATAGTGTAATAGTGTAATAGTGTGTAATAGTGTAATAGTGTGTAATAGTGTAATAGTGTGTAATAGTGTAATATTGTGTAATAGTGTAATAGTGTAATAGTGTGTAATAGTGTAATAGTGTAATAGTGTAATAGTGTGTAATAGTGTAATAGTGTGTAATAGTGTAATAGTGTAATAGTGTGTAATAGTGTAATAGTGTGTAATAGTGTAATAGTGTGTAATAGTGTAATAGTGTGTAATAGTGTAATAGTGTAATAGTGTGTAATAGTGTAATAGTGTAATAGTGTGTAATAGTGTAATAGTGTGTAATAGTGTAATAGTGTAATAGTGTGTAATAGTGTAATAGTGTGTAATAGTGTAATAGTGTGTAATAGTGTAATAGTGTGTAATAGTGTAATAGTGTGTAATAGTGTAATAGTGTCTAATAGTGTAATAGTGTGTAATAGTGTAATAGTGTAATAGTGTAATAGTGTGTAATAGTGTAATAGTGTAATAGTGTGTAATAGTGTAATAGTGTAATAGTGTGTAATAGTGTAATAGTGTAATAGTGTGTAATAGTGTAATAGTGTAATAGTGTGTAATAGTGTAATAGTGTGTAATAGTGTGTAATAGTGTAATAGTGTGTAATAGTGTAATAGTGTAATAGTGTAATAGTGTGTAATAGTGTAATAGTGTAATAGTGTGTAATAGTGTAATAGTGTGTAATAGTGTAATAGTGTAATAGTGTGTAATAGTGTGTAATAGTGTAATAGTGTAATAGTGTGTAATAGTGTAATAGTGTGTAATAGTGTAATAGTGTAATAGTGTGTAATAGTGTAATAGTGTGTAATAGTGTAATAGTGTGTAATAGTGTAATAGTGTCTAATAGTGTAATAGTGTGTAATAGTGTAATAGTGTAATAGTGTGTAATAGTGTAATAGTGTAATAGTGTGTAATAGTGTAATAGTGTAATAGTGTGTAATAGTGTAATAGTGTGTAATAGTGTGTAATAGTGTGTAATAGTGTAATAGTGTGTAATAGTGTAATAGTGTGTAATAGTGTAATAGTGTAATAGTGTGTAATAGTGTAATAGTGTGTAATAGTGTAATAGTGTAATAGTGTGTAATAGTGTGTAATAGTGTAATAGTGTAATAGTGTGTAATAGTGTAATAGTGTGTAATAGTGTAATAGTGTAATAGTGTGTAATAGTGTAATAGTGTGTAATAGTGTAATAGTGTGTAATAGTGTAATAGTGTGTAATAGTGTGTAATAGTGTAATAGTGTGTAATAGTGTAATAGTGTAATAGTGTAATAGTGTGTAATAGCGTAATAGTGTAATAGTGTGTAATAGTGTAATAGTGTGTAATAGTGTAATAGTGTGTAATAGTGTGTAATAGTGTGTAATAGTGTAATAGTGTAATAGTGTGTAATAGTGTAATAGTGTGTAATAGTGTAATAGTGTAATAGTGTGTAATAGTGTAATAGTGTGTAATAGTGTAATAGTGTGTAATAGTGTAATAGTGTCTAATAGTGTAATAGTGTGTAATAGTGTAATAGTGTAATAGTGTAATAGTGTGTAATAGTGTAATAGTGTAATAGTGTGTAATAGTGTAATAGTGTAATAGTGTGTAATAGTGTAATAGTGTGTAATAGTGTGTAATAGTGTAATAGTGTGTAATAGTGTAATAGTGTAATAGTGTAATAGTGTGTAATAGTGTAATAGTGTGTAATAGTGTAATAGTGTGTAATAGTGTAATAGTGTAATAGTGTGTAATAGTGTGTAATAGTGTAATAGTGTAATAGTGTGTAATAGTGTAATAGTGTGTAATAGTGTAATAGTGTAATAGTGTGTAATAGTGTCATAGTGTGTAATAGTGTGTAATAGTGTAATAGTGTAATAGTGTGTAATAGTGTAATAGTGTGTAATAGTGTAATAGTGTAATAGTGTGTAATAGTGTAATAGTGTGTAATAGTGTAATAGTGTGTAATAGTGTAATAGTGTGTAATAGTGTGTAATAGTGTAATAGTGTGTAATAGTGTGTAATAGTGTAATAGTGTGTAATAGTGTAATAGTGTGTAATAGTGTAATAGTGTGTAATAGTGTGTAATAGTGTAATAGTGTAATAGTGTGTAATAGTGTAATAGTGTGTAATAGTGTAATAGTGTGTAATAGTGTAATAGTGTAATAGTGTGTAATAGTGTAATAGTGTGTACTAGTGTAATAGTGTGTAATAGTGTAATAGTGTGTAATAGTGTAATAGTGTGTAATAGTGTAATAGTGTAATAGTGTGTAATAGTGTAATAGTGTAATAGTGTGTAATAGTGTAATAGTGTAATAGTGTGTAATAGTGTAATAGTGTGTAAGTGTGTAATAGTGTAATAGTGTGTAATAGTGTGTAATAGTGTAATAGTGTAATAGTGTGTAATAGTGTAATAGTGTAATAGTGTGTAATAGTGTAATAGTGTGTAATAGTGTAATAGTGTAATAGTGTGTAATAGTGTGTAATAGTGTAATAGTGTAATAGTGTGTAATAGTGTAATAGTGTGTAATAGTGTAATAGTGTAATAGTGTGTAATAGTGTAATAGTGTGTAATAGTGTAATAGTGTAATAGTGTGTAATAGTGTAATAGTGTGTAATAGTGTGTACTAGTGTAATAGTGTGTAATAGTGTAATAGTGTAATAGTGTAATAGTGTGTAATAGTGTAATAGTGTAATAGTGTGTAATAGTGTAATAGTGTGTAATAGTGTAATAGTGTAATAGTGTGTAATAGTGTGTAATAGTGTAATAGTGTAATAGTGTGTAATAGTGTAATAGTGTGTAATAGTGTAATAGTGTAATAGTGTGTAATAGTGTAATAGTGTGTAATAGTGTAATAGTGTGTAATAGTGTAATAGTGTCTAATAGTGTAATAGTGTGTAATAGTGTAATAGTGTGTAATAGTGTAATAGTGTGTAATAGTGTAATAGTGTAATAGTGTAATAGTGTAATAGTGTGTAATAGTGTGTAATAGTGTAATAGTGTGTAATAGTGTGTAATAGTGTGTAATAGTGTAATAGTGTGTAATAGTGTAATAGTGTAATAGTGTGTAATAGTGTAATAGTGTGTAATAGTGTAATAGTGTAATAGTGTGTAATAGTGTGTAATAGTGTAATAGTGTAATAGTGTGTAATAGTGTAATAGTGTGTAATAGTGTAATAGTGTGTAATAGTGTAATAGTGTGTAATAGTGTGTAATAGTGTAATAGTGTAATAGTGTGTAATAGTGTAATAGTGTGTAATAGTGTAATAGTGTGTAATAGTGTGTAATAGTGTAATAGTGTGTAATAGTGTAATAGTGTGTAATAGTGTGTAATAGTGTAATAGTGTAATAGTGTGTAATAGTGTAATAGTGTGTAATAGTGTAATAGTGTAATAGTGTGTAATAGTGTAATAGTGTGTAATAGTGTAATAGTGTGTAATAGTGTGTAATAGTGTAATAGTGTAATAGTGTGTAATAGTGTAATAGTGTGTAATAGTGTAATAGTGTGTAATAGTGTATTAGTGTAATAGTGTGTAATAGTGTAATAGTGTGTAATAGTGTAATAGTGTGTAATAGTGTAATAGTGTGTAATAGTGTAATAGTGTGTAATAGTGTAATAGTGTAATAGTGTGTAATAGTGTAATAGTGTAATAGTGTGTAATAGTGTAATAGTGTAATAGTGTGTAATAGTGTAATAGTGTGTAAGTGTGTAATAGTGTAATAGTGTGTAATAGTGTGTAATAGTGTAATAGTGTAATAGTGTGTAATAGTGTAATAGTGTAATAGTGTGTAATAGTGTAATAGTGTGTAATAGTGTAATAGTGTAATAGTGTGTAATAGTGTAATAGTGTGTAATAGTGTGTAATAGTGTAATAGTGTGTAATAGTGTAATAGTGTGTAATAGTGTAATATTGTGTAATAGTGTAATAGTGTAATAGTGTAATAGTGTGTAATAGTGTAATAGTGTGTAATAGTGTAATAGTGTAATAGTGTGTAATAGTGTAATAGTGTTGCGGGTTGTGTCATTGCACTCATTAGGGATATCCTCTTTGATTGGTCTATGTTGACCACTCCCCCGATCCTTAGGCCGCGCCCCCTTTTTGTATCCTTTGAACCGTTTGTCATAGAGACTCGCGAGAGACCCTCTCCCCCGTTGGCCGGCGGTGCACAGGCGTCACCCACACTTTCACAATTTCCCCCGCGCGGAATTGTCTAGTTATTATTATTATCATCCAGGAAGGAAAATACACTTTGGATAGTAGGGACTGCATCTCTGCCTGTCCTGGCCATGAAACACTTTGCAACTGTGATCTTCTCTGGCAGTAGTTGGATATTGTAATGGGTGGCGAGGGGTTGCAGCAATTCCAATGAGAGAAACTGGTCTGAGGCTGGATAACATGCCTGTATGCCTCTCATAAGTTGTTCTCCAACTCATGAGAACCTGCTCTCAAGCTCTTGCAGCATGCTGTCGAGGACTGGATAGAACAGTCTCTGTCTCAGCTGATCTCCTGAGCTGAGGTCTGAGCTTGTGCCACAAGATGACTCAACTACATACTTGTCCATCCTTTTCTGCTTCCTCCTTTGGCTTGTACAGTAGTATGTTCCTCAATCCCAAGGCCCTTACATAGGGCCTTTGTCCTGTCATACATGTCCACTGCCATCTCTGAGGTGCGATAACCTTTGAGTGTGTCCTGCACTGTTGTACAGTTTCCCCCACCCTGTCTACCCAACCCCACCCCACCTACCCAACCACCTCCAATGTACAGTCCCCCCCCCACCCCACCTACCCAACCTCCTCCAATGTACAGTTTCTATATCAAATGTATATACTCTCTTTTTAGACTCTTTTTGTATCACAAACAGTACTGTATTTGTAAATCTGGTATGTCATAAATGTATAGATGTAGCAGTACTGTCTATCTGTATGTCGTGTGTGTCATATATGTCCTGATGAATTGAAAATGGGGGACCCTGATGTAAACAAAACGAAAGTCTTTCTCTGGTCTGCATCCCCTTAACAATTGTGTGTATTGAGCTGTACTGTATTGTACCCATTCTGCAATCTGTTAATAAAGTTTTCAATCAATCAATTCAATCAATCAATCACTGTGCTTTTAAATAGTACAGAGCTAGAGCTATGTGGCCTGTAGGTACTGTATATTTATTTCATAAATAGTGTTATTTATTTCATTAACACTTTGTGCGCCATTCACGTTGTACAACGTATTTCAAGTTCATGCGAATTTTGCCAATCCACGGCGTACAACGTTATTTTGATCATATTTCATATTTTCGCCATGGTATTCATATTTCACTCACGGAGCCTTGTCTGATGCTGTGGGACTCGGCACAACTCTGCAACGCTTCAATACTGCCACCTGGTGTATGATCGGCGAGTTGCCAAACCGGAAATGCCGGTTGGATATCGGTGCGTCTCCTAAATCCGTCCGGCCACTCGCATATCATCGCAGGACTCTAGCCACACACCGTGGATATGGATCGCTGCCATAACTCAATAATCGACATGATTTGGGCGTGTATTAGTATTATACAAACCGGAAATGGATCGCCTCGATCCCCATCGAATAACTGGGATCTGTTTGCTCCAGTATCATCGCCCAACGGTAAGAGGAGGCTGCCGTGACTTTCAGCGTTTTTGTTTATTATTATCAATGCAAACTGCTCCGATCTATATATCACCCATACTACATAAATCATTTAACGACAATCACGGAATTATAAACGACCCCCCCCCCCCCCCTCTGTTCACCCGTGCATGATCAGTCATAACGTTTAGGACCATGTACAGTTGAAATTTTTAATATAGCGTCGATCGGCAACAAACGGCATTTGATAATGTATATATGCATTTATGCCTATATCTCACGTTCTAGGAATTACTGCAGAAAACGATAAAAACATGTTTATATTCTAGACGGTATTTTTGTATGAATGTGTGAATGAAAAAGTAAAACGTTCCTACATCCTGAACGATAGATAATCGATGTTGAATGGGCCATAGTAATGTCAATTTAGCAATACAATTTAAAAAGTTATAGCCCTGCAAAGAAGGTGAACATCTCCATAGACTTACAGTGCTGGCAGAGAATGGTATAAGATGCTGAAAATCCGTGGCAGTTAATGTGTAGTGTTATTATTTATTTCCTGACTTTTTTTTTATGTGAAGATCCCGGAAAGGGTTATTAATATTTGGTTATGTGTGGCTTTCTGGAAAACAATAAATGTTTACGTTTAGGCACCCCTGCGATCGTCACACCTTTTCTGTTACAAACTGACCCCGGCCCCCACCAGAGAAGGGAACAGTTATGTGGCCCTCACAGGACAAAGTTTGGGGACCCCTGATCTAGTGGCTGAATGTTATCTATATAGCACCTTTAACATCTAGTGGCTGAATGTTATCTATAGCACCTTTAACATCTAGTGGCTGGATGTTATATATAGCACCTTTAACATCTAGTGGCTGAATGTTATCTATAGCACCTTTAACATCTAGTGGCTGAATGTTATCTATAGCACCTTTAACATCTAGTGGCTGAATGTTATATATAGCACCTTTAACATCTAGTGGCTGAATGTTATCTATATAGCACCTTTAACATCTAGTGGCTGAATGTTATATATAGCACATTTAATATCTGGTGGCTGAATGTTATCTATAGCACCTTTAATATCTAGTGGCTGAATGTTATCTATATAGCACCTTTAACATCTAGTGGCTGAATGTTATCTATATAGCACATTTAATATCTAGTGGCTGAATGTTATATATAGCACCTTTAATATCTGGTGGCTGAATGTTATCTATAGCACCTTTAACATCTAGTGGCTGAATGTTATCTATAGCACCTTTAACATCTAGTGGCTGAATGTTATCTATATAGCACATTTAATATCTAGTGGCTGAATGTTATATATAGCACCTTTAACATCTAGTGGCTGAATGTTATCTATAGCACCTTTAACATCTAGTGGCTGAATGTTATCTATAGCACCTTTAACATCTAGTGGCTGAATGTTATATATAGCACCTTTAATATCTAGTGGCTGAATGTTATCTATATAGCACCTTTAACATCTAGTGGCTGAATGTTATCTATAGCACCTTTAACATCTAGTGGCTGAATGTTATCTATAGCACCTTTAACATCTAGTGGCTGAATGTTATCTATAGCACCTTTAACATCTAGTGGCTGAATGTTATATATAGCACCTTTAACATCTAGTGGCTGAATGTTATCTATAGCACCTTTAACATCTAGTGGCTGAATGTTATCTATAGCACCTTTAACATCTAGTGGCTGAATGTTACCTATAGCACCTTTAACATCTAGTGGCTGAATGTTATCTATATAGCACCTTTAATATCTAGTGGCTGAATGTTATCTATATAGCACCTTTAACATCTAGTGGCTGAATGTTATCTATAGCACCTTTAATATCTAGTGGATGAATGTTATATATATAGCACCTTTAACATCTAGTGGCTGAATGTTATCTATAGCACCTTTAACATCTAGTGGCTGAATGTTATCTATAGCACCTTTAATATCTAGTGGCTGAATGTTATCTATAGCACCTTTAACATCTAGTGGCTGAATGTTATATATAGCACCTTTAACATCTAGTGGCTGAATGTTATCTATATAGCACCTTTAACATCTAGTGGCTGAATGTTATATATAGCACATTTAATATCTGGTGGCTGAATGTTATCTATAGCACCTTTAATATCTAGTGGCTGAATGTTATCTATATAGCACCTTTAACATCTAGTGGCTGAATGTTATCTATATAGCACATTTAATATCTAGTGGCTGAATGTTATATATAGCACCTTTAACATCTAGTGGCTGAATGTTATCTATAGCACCTTTAACATCTAGTGGCTGAATGTTATCTATAGCACCTTTAACATCTAGTGGCTGAATGTTATATATAGCACCTTTAATATCTAGTGGCTGAATGTTATCTATAGCACCTTTAACATCTAGTGGCTGAATGTTATCTATAGCACCTTTAACATCTAGTGGCTGAATGTTATCTATAGCACCTTTAACATCTAGTGGCTGAATGTTATCTATATAGCACCTTTAATATCTAGTGGCTGAATGTTATCTATAGCACCTTTAACATCTAGTGGCTGAATGTTATATATAGCACCTTTAACATCTAGTGGCTGAATGTTATCTATATAGCACCTTTAACATCTAGTGGCTGAATGTTATTTATAGCACCTTTAACATCTAGTGCCTGAATGTTATCTATAGCACCTTTAACATCTAGTGGCTGAATGTTATCTATAGCACCTTTAACATCTAGTGGCTGAATGTTATCTATAGCACCTTTAACATCTAGTGGCTGAATGTTATCTATAGCACCATCGAGTGGCTGAATGTTATCTATAGCACCTTTAACATCTAGTGGCTGAATGTTATCTACAGCACCTTTAACATCTAGTGGCTGAATGTTATCTACAGCACCTTTAACATCTAGTGGCTGAATGTTATCTACAGCACCTTTAACATCTAGTGGCTGAATGTTATCTATAGCACCTTTAACATCTAGTGGCTGAATGTTATCTACAGCACCTTTAATATCTAGTGGCTGAATGTTATCTATATAGCACCTTTAACATCTAGTGGCTGAATGTTATATATAGCACCTTTAACATCTAGTGGCTGAATGTTATCTATAGCACCTTTAACATCTAGTGGCTGAATGTTATCTATAGCACCTTTAACATCTAGTGCAGGGCTATTCAACTGGCGGCCCGCGGGCCAGATCCGGCCCGCGGGATGATTCTGACCGGCCCGCCAAAGATTACATGATAATAAAAAAAAATAAAAAAAAATAAAATAAATATATTTTTTTTAAATATTTTTTATTATTTTATTTTTTTTTACTTTTTTTTTTTCATGTCAACGTTAACACGCACAATTGAGCCAAAAGTCACTCAATTAATGACAGATTTCATTGATAAATTGAGGGAAAACTTTGCAAGTTGATTTGATGAATTTGACATAATAGATAATTGATGCATTTTGTGAGCAACCCATTTGCCAATGTAGCTGCTATTTCCACAAAAGGACAAGAGTTCCTTGCATCACTTCACATTGATGAAGGTCTCCTGCAACTTGAAATAATTGACATGCAAGCATCATCTGCTCTGAAGCAGGCACTTGAGAATGAATCCACCACAACATTTTGGATAAAGTGTATTCATGTCAAGACATTCCCCAAAATAAAAACGCTGGCAATATCTGTGCTAACAATGTTTGGCTCAACATACACCTGTGAATCCAGTTTCTCTCACATGAATGCCATTAAAACAAGCAACCATGCCTCCTTGACAAATGAGCATTTGCATCACTGTTTGCGGGTAGCCCTCACTTCCTATGAACCCTCTTTCTCTGCCATTGCCCAGTCAAAGAAGTGCAATCGCTCTCATTAGATGTGTGTATGTAGGCTAGGCCTGTCTGCCCGCCACCCCCCTGATGTTTGAGAGTTAAGAGTCGACAATAAGTGCTAATAAGATGCTGTGATTTGCTGTTGTTGCAAAGACATGAAGCACTTTTTCATAAGCTCAGCTGCACTATAAATGTGTTTTTTTGTTCAAGTGTTGATGTTAGAATGTTCATATGCACATCATGCATATAGTGGCCGACTGTCATTCCTGTGTGCTGATAGTCGTCCACGATGCACCCGCTATTGCCTTTTTTACACTGTACCAAAGTTGTTGATGTTAATGAGTTGAATGTCCACAGTTGCTTCTCTTACGGTGTACAGGGTTTATTGTTGTCCAAATGAAAGTGATAATGAATTAAAGGTTTGACAGAACAGTTGTCAGTTGCTCCGTGCCAACAGTATAACAGTGTTTGAAAGTAAGTCCTCAGCAGGTGCATGGCTCAAGGCTAATCACCTAGTGGGTTATATTGGGTGGTGAGCCCCCTAGTGTCCAAACATTGTCCAAACAGTGCATGGTTCCAATATATACATAATGTAATATATATACACAATAATAATATAATATATATATATATATATAACACAATAGATATATAATAATAATATAATAGTATATAATCCACCAAGTCGGTTTCTGCCTCTACAATGCACTTGTTTGTTTTTTATTTTATTTTTATATTGAAATGTTGAAGAGGAGATGTTGCAGTTGTTGCACATAAATGAAGCACTTTTTTTGAAAAGTATACTACTTTTGCAATGTAGTTAAAGGGGATCTTATAAATGGCCTTTTTCAGTGTTTAGCATTGTTTCCTAGCTATGTGGACTTATATTAATATGATCTATGTCTCTAATTCTCATATTGGCGCATTCTTCCAATTCTCCTCTCACAATATTCACCCTCACTGAACTGAGTCATCTGAAAATGTGCTGATTTGTGATGTCAGAGAGACACTGCTGCATGATAATCAGCTGAGTTTCCACACAGTTCCCACAGTGGTTGGAGCCCAGGCTCAAAACGTGTTTTTGAGTACTTGATTAGAAATACAAAACAATGAATTAAAAAAAAAAATATTACAGAGGTGTTCCATAAACCCACAGGAATTGTGTAAAAGTGCCCAAATAGTGAAAGAAATAGTAAAATAGTTCCCCTTTAAATAAAAGTTGTGAAAATGTGGTTGCGTGTTGTGTCAAGTGTACATATATTCATAGTACGGGGAGGCGCCGTGGCAGGCCGGCCCCTGGCCCCTTGGGTTTCTGACAATGTGGCCCCCTGAACAATTTAGTTGAATAGCCCTGATCTAGTGGCTGAATGTTATCTATAGCACCTTTAATATCTAGTGGCTGAATGTTATCTATATAGCACCTTTAACATCTAGTGGCTGAATGTTATCTATAGCACCTTTAATATCTAGTGGCTGAATGTTATCTATAGCACCTTTAACATCTAGTAGCTGAATGTTATCTACAGCACCTTTAACATCTAGTGGCTGAATGTTATCTATAGCACCTTTAACATCTAGTGGCTGAATGTTATCTATATCACCATCTAGTGGCTGAATGTTATCTATAGCACCTTTAACATCTAGTGGCTGAATGTTATCTATAGCACCTTTAACATCTAGTGGCTGAATGTTGTCTATAGCACCTTTAACATCTAGTGGCTGAATGTTATATATAGCACCTTTAATATCTAGTGGCTGAATGTTATCTATAGCACCTTTAACATCTAGTGGCTGAATGTTATCTATAGCACCTTTAACATCTAGTGGCTGAATGTTATCTATAGCACCTTTAATATCTAGTGGCTGAATGTTATCTATATAGCACCTTTAACATCTAGTGGCTGAATGTTATCTATAGCACCTTTAACATCTAGTGGCTGAATGTTGTCTATAGCACCTTTAACATCTAGTGGCTGAATGTTGTCTATAGCACCTTTAACATCTAGTGGCTGAATGTTATATATAGCACCTTTAACATCTAGTGGCTGAATGTTATCTATAGCACATTTAACATCTAGTGGCTGAATGTTATCTACAGCACCTTTAACATCTAGTGGCTGAATGTTACCTATAGCACCTTTAACATCTAGTGGATGAATGTTATCTCTATAGCACCTTTAATATCTAGTGGCTGAATGTTATCTATAGCACATTTAACATCTAGTGGCTGAATGTTATCTATAGCACCTTTAACATCTAGTGGCTGAATGTTATCTATAGCACCTTTAACATCTAGTGGCTGAATGTTATATATAGCACCTTTAACATCTAGTGGCTGAATGTTATCTATATAGCACCTTTAACATCTAGTGGCTGAATGTTATATATAGCACCTTTAATATCTAGTGGCTGAATGTTATCTATATAGCACCTTTAATATCTAGTGGCTGAATGTTATCTATATAGCACCTTTAACATCTAGTGGCTGAATGTTATATATAGCAGCTTTAACATCTAGTGGCTGAATGTTATATATAGCACCTTTAACATCTAGTGGCTGAATGTTATATATAGCACCTTTAACATCTAGTGGCTGAATGTTATCTATAGCACCTTTAACATCTAGTGGATGAATGTTATCTATATAGCACCTTTAACATCTAGTGGCTGAATGTTATCTATAGCACCTTTAACATCTAGTGGCTGAATGTTATATATAGCACCTTTAACATCTAGTGGCTGAATGTTATATATAGCACCTTTAACATCTAGTGGCTGAATGTTATCTATAGCACCTTTAACATCTAGTGGCTGAATGTTATATATAGCACCTTTAACATCTAGTGCAGGGGTCGGGAACCTATGGCTCGCGAGCCATATATGGCTCTTCTGGTGACAGCATATGGCTCCCAGACATTTTTGAGAAAGAAAAAAAAACTAAAAAATCTTTTTTTTTAATACTTGTGATATATATATATATATTTTTTTATCCACTTTTTCTCCCATTTTTCTATATTTTCTCCCATCCCAATTCAACCCTCCCCTGTCACGAACGCTGTTTCTTGCCTCCCACAAGCCGGCTGCAATGTGGACTAAGTCATACATAGCACAAGTCCCCTCCGGTACTTGAGGTAACAGCAGTCGCATCTTTTCACCTGCGCAGCTCGATCTCTCAGTGGCGAGGAGTAACGCGTGGGAGGATCACGCTGCCCCCGACACTTCCTGATTCTACTGCGCAGGCGCACCAACCGACCTGTAGGAGTCGCTGTCCACAACGCCCGATCCCCACCCATCAGTTTCCCACCCCCTAATACGGCCAATGTGTATTAGTACGGACGACCAGCTAAACTGAAAGCAAATGTGGAGCGCTGGGCTCGAACAGGCGAGCCCAGCGTCTCCAGTATTCGTGGCGAGCGCCTTGCCCACTACGCCACGTAGCCGCCCAATACTTGTGATATTTCTTAATAATACTGTGTCATTTTAAAGTAAACAGAAATTAGTTTTGAAGATACAGCTAATAGTATCTGTAGCTGAAGATATAGCGAGCAGAGCTGGCGAGGGAACACAAGTGGACAGAAATTAAACATCTTCAACCTGAAGACCAGCTGATTCTTTAAAACTTGGAACGAGCTTCCTGTGACATACCACACAATGCAGCGTGAGTATTGCCGTATTGACCATGTTTGGCTCTACATATGCATGTGGGCAGTCATTCTCGCATATGAGGAACATTAAGACCAACCTACGCTCACGTTTAACTGATGGAAGCCTCAACGCCTGCATGAAGCTCAATCTCACCACGTATGAACCAGACTACAAGGCCATCAGCAAAACCATGCAGCACCAGAAGTCGCATTAAAAGTAAGACATATTTAATTTATTATATGTTAAAAATACTATATGGCTCTCAATGAAATATATTTAGAAATATTTGGCTTTTATGGCTCTCCCAGTCAAAAAGGTTCCTGACCCCTGATCTAGTGGCTGAATGTTATCTATATAGCACCTTTAATATCTAGTGGCTGAATGTTATATATAGCACCTTTAATATCTAGTGGCTGAATGTTATCTATAGCAGCTTTTTAATATCACAATAATTAATTGAGGCCTTTCACAGAATGTTTGTATAGTTGTCTTTCCTCCAACATGGCTGACTGTAACATGTAGCTTGGGTTAGAGGGCAGAGGTTAGAGGTCAGTGGGTTAGGGTTCCACTGTGACCTCCAGTGAGATCCAGTCATTAGACGCCAAATTAGAAAATTTGTGTTGTTTTAATTATCATATATCAACACTGTAGTAACCGTGGGTTTTTCCACATAGCAACCGTTGCCTCTTCCAACAGGGAGGACACCTGGCCATTCTAATCGCCTCCAATAAATATTGATTTATATTTATATATATATATATATATATATATATATATATCAAAATGTATGTTAAATCCCATGTTAAATAAATAATTGATTGAAAAAGATGCCCTCTTGTTTGATCAGCTCTGAAGGCTGAGAAGGTGCGTCTGGTGGCCTGCGGACGAAACCACACCATCGTTTACACGTGTGAGTATTACGTCTGACGACACGTGAGTCGGTTAATGTTCTTAAGATTTTCAAGATTATTGCCAGGAAGATACGTGTCTTGTACGTCTGTCACTCACTCACTCTGCCCCTAGTGGTGGCTCTTTGTACCTCAGTTGGAGGTCTGGTACCTGGGTGGTTTTTAGTTCTTTTGCATCTGATAATATACAACAATGTGATAATAATAACAAATGAGTGACCTCTCCTATCCTCTCCTATCCTCTCCTATCCTCAATCTCTCCTCTTCTGTTCTGTTCTGTTCTTCTCTTCTCTCTCTTCTCTCTCTCTTCTCTTTTCTTTCTCTTATCTTTTCTCTTTTCTCTTCTCTCCTATCCTCTGTTTTCTTCTCTTCTCTGTTCTGTTCTCCTCCTCCTCCTTCTGTTCTGTTCTTCTCTCTCCTCTCCTCTCCTCTCCTCTCCTCTCCTCTCCTCTCTCCTCTCCTCTCCTCTCCTCTCCTCTCCTCTCTCCTCTCCTCTCCTCTCCTCCTCTCCTCACACCTCCTCTCCTCTCCTCTCCTCTCCTCCCCTCTCCTCTCTCCTCTCCTCTCCTCTCCTCTCCTCTCCTCTCCTCTCCTCTCCTCTCCTCTCCTCTCCTCTCCTCTCCTCTCCTCTCCTCTCCTCTCCTCTCCTCTCCTCTCCTCTCCTCTCCTCTCCTCTCCTCTCCTCTCCTCTCCTCTCCCTCTCCCCTCTCCTCTCCTCTCCTCTCCTCTCCTCTCCTCTCCTCTCCTCTCCTCTCCTCTCCTCTCCTCTCCTCTCCTCTCCTCTCCTCTCCTCTCCTCTCCTATTCCCCTCAGGTATCTCGAGCTTATGATCCACAACCAATGACTACCACATGACTGCACTGTTCTTTCATAGTCTCTGTGTGTGTCTCTGTGTGTGTCTCTGTGTGTGTGTGTCTCTGTGTGTGTGTGTCTCTGTGTGTGTGTGTCTCTGTGTGTGTGTCTCTGTGTGTGTCTCTGTGTGTGTGTGTGTGTCTCTGTGTGTGTGTGTGTGTCTCTATGTGTGTGTGTGTCTCTGTGTGTGTGTCTCTGTGTGTGTCTTTGTGTGTGTCTCTGTGTGTGTGTGTCTCTGTGTGTCTCTGTGTGTGTGTGTGTGTGTGTGTGTGTGTGTGTGTGTGTGTGTCTCTGTGTGTGTGTGTGTCTCTGTCTCTGTGTGTGTGTGTCTCTGTGTGTGTGTGTCTCTATGTGTGTGTGTGTGTCTCTGTGTGTGTGTGAGTGTGTGTGTGTGTGTCTCTGTGTGTGTGTGTCTCTGTGTGTGTGTGTCTCTATGTGTGTCTCTGTGTGTGTGTGTGTGTGTGTGTGTGTGTGTGTGTGTGTGTGTGTCTCTGTGTGTGTGTGTCTCTATGTGTGTGTGTGTGTGTGTGTGTGTGTGAGTGTGTGTCTCTGTGTGTGTGTGTGTGTGTCTCTATGTGTGTGTGTGTGTGTTGTGTGTAGCTCGGGGCAACGTGTACACCACAGGTGGTAATAACGAGGGTCAGCTGGGCGTGGGGGACTTTGAGGAGAGGACCTCCTTCCAGCTGGTGAACTTCTTCAGAGCACACGGGCCAATCAAAATGCTGGCTGCAGGCTCCAACACCTCCGCCGCCCTCACTGGTAAGACTCACCACGGAGGAACAGAGGTTGTTAACCGGTTCGCGGCCAACCACGTATATATACGTGTTAAGCTTGTTTTTGTTTTTATTCCATTTTAATACCCCGGATGTTGTCACAGAGCTGTATTTTGGCTGGAAAAGGCATATTGGGACTCCGAAAGTGCAGTACCGGCCAGATCCTGGTATTGGCGCTGTCTCGAGAATGCAGTTTCCCCTCTTGCAGACCGGGTGTCACTTTTCTTTCGCTCCGGGTTAGCTTTTCTGTTAGCCTAAAGCTATGGCTTCACCAGATCGCCTGGAATACTTTTTGCGACGCCGAATTCAGTGTGCGGTAAAGGAATATAGCATCAGCCAATGGACATATCGATCTACCAGATGGCGATCAAATAACTGGGAAATTCTTTTTGGAATCCAACCGGCCACAGGTAAGAGCGATTTGACGTCAATTTCAGCCTGATTGGGCCTTGTTCTCATAGCCATCCACCCAGTCAGCGTATGATGTTGCAATAACGAATGCCGTTATTGGTAATCAATGATCAGAAACGACTCCCCCCCCCCCCCCCCTTCATGCATTCATGGTGGAACATGATACCGATCATATGCATTTAGATTTTTAACTCTAGCTTGTGTAGGGACAAAACGCCAATCGATTTAACATTATTAGCTTAGCGCCCTATAACTAGCTTTGCAGGAATTACCCCAGACCATTCCGGTATATAGTTAATATTCACGACGCTATAAAACGGGAACGTATTGATGAAAAAATTATTTCTTTATGGCATATTGAAGGGAAGGTTTATACTGTCAATTGACAATGACAATGGACACAGCAATAATATAAAATATAGATTGAGCTCTACAAACAACCTCACGCACAGTGAAAACTTGTAATGAAAAGCTGGCCTCAAGCTGGCCTCATAGTCTAATCCCAATGGCCCCGAATGTGTTTATTTGTTTATTACAAACAAATAAAAAATCTACCAAAAACATAAATACATTTAAAAAAAGAATTGGGATGGGAGAAAAATACAGAAAAAGGAGGAGAAAAGTAGATACAAAAAAAGTATTACTATTAGATACAAATTGTATCTATAGCACCGGTGACGTGCCATGTAGTGATAGTTAATGTGCCAGTGTAGTGATAGTTAATGTGCCAGTGTAGTGATAGTTAATGTGCCAGTGTAGAGATGGTTAATGTGCCAGTGTAGTGATAGTTAATGTGCCAGTGTAGTGATAGTTAATGTGCCAGTGTAGTGATGGTTAATGTGCTATGTAGTGATGGTTAATGTGCCAGTGTAGTGATGGTTAATGTGCCATGTAGTGATGGTTAATGTGCCAGTGTAGTGATAGTTAATGTGCCAGTGTAGTGATGGTTAATGTGCTATGTAGTGATGGTTAATGTGCCAGTGTAGTGATGGTTAATGTGCCAGTGTAGTGATAGTTAATGTGCCAGTGTAGTGATAGTTAATGTGCCAGTGCAGCGATAGTTAATGTGCCAGTGTAGTGATAGTTAATGTGCCAGTGTAGTGATGGTTAATGTGCCAGTGTAGTGATAGTTAATGTACCAGTGTAGTGATAGTTAATGTGCCAGTGCAGTGATAGTTAATGTGCCAGTGTAGTGATAGTTAATGTGCCAGTGTAGTGATAGTTAATGTACCAGTGTAGTGATAGTTAATGTGCCAGTGTAGTGATGGTTAATGTGCCAGTGTAGTGATAGTTAATGTGCCAGTGCAGTGATAGTTAATGTGCCAGTGCAGTGATAGTTAATGTGCCAGTGTAGTGATAGTTAATGTGCCAGTGTAGTGATAGTTAATGTACCAGTGTAGTGATAGTTAATGTGCCAGTGTAGTGATGGTTAATGTGCCAGTGTAGTGATAGTTAATGTGCCAGTGTAGTGATGGTTAATGTGCCATGTAGTGATGGTTAATGTGCCAGTGTAGTGATGGTTAATGTGCCAGTGTAGTGATGGTTAATGTGCCAGTGTAGTGATAGTTAATGTGCCAGTGTAGTGATAGTTAATGTGCCAGTGTAGTGATAGTTAATGTACCAGTGTAGTGATGGTTAATGTGCCAGTGTAGTGATGGTTAATGTGCCAGTGTAGTGATAGTTAATGTACCAGTGTAGTGATAGTTAATGTACCAGTGTAGTGATAGTTAATGTGCCAGTGTAGTGATAGTTAATGTGCCAGTGTAGTGATAGTTAATGTGCCAGTGTAGTGATAGTTAATGTGCCAGTGTAGTGATAGTTAATGTACCAGTGTAGTGATAGTTAATGTGCCAGTGTAGTGATGGTTAATGTGCCAGTGTAGTGATAGTTAATGTGCCAGTGCAGTGATAGTTAATGTGCCAGTGCAGTGATAGTTAATGTGCCAGTGTAGTGATAGTTAATGTGCCAGTGTAGTGATAGTTAATGTACCAGTGTAGTGATAGTTAATGTGCCAGTGTAGTGATGGTTAATGTGCCAGTGTAGTGATAGTTAATGTGCCAGTGTAGTGATGGTTAATGTGCCATGTAGTGATGGTTAATGTGCCAGTGTAGTGATGGTTAATGTGCCAGTGTAGTGATGGTTAATGTGCCAGTGTAGTGATAGTTAATGTGCCAGTGTAGTGATAGTTAATGTGCCAGTGTAGTGATAGTTAATGTACCAGTGTAGTGATGGTTAATGTGCCAGTGTAGTGATGGTTAATGTGCCAGTGTAGTGATAGTTAATGTACCAGTGTAGTGATAGTTAATGTACCAGTGTAGTGATAGTTAATGTGCCAGTGTAGTGATAGTTAATGTGCCAGTGTAGTGATAGTTAATGTGCCAGTGTAGTGATAGTTAATGTGCCAGTGTAGTGATGGTTAATGTACCAGTGTAGTGATAGTTAATGTGCCAGTGTAGTGATAGTTAATGTGCCAGTGTAGTGATAGTTAATGTGCCAGTGTAGTGATAGTTAATGTGCCAGTGTAGTGATAGTTAATGTGCCAATTGTGCCAGTGTAGTGATAGTTAATGTGCCAGTGTAGTGATAGTTAATGTACCAGTGTAGTGATAGTTAATGTGCCAGTGTAGTGATGGTTAATGTGCCAGTGTAGTGATAGTTAATGTGCCAGTGTAGTGATGGTTAATGTGCCATGTAGTGATGGTTAATGTGCCAGTGTAGTGATGGTTAATGTGCCAGTGTAGTGATGGTTAATGTGCCAGTGTAGTGATAGTTAATGTGCCAGTGTAGTGATAGTTAATGTGCCAGTGTAGTGATAGTTAATGTACCAGTGTAGTGATGGTTAATGTGCCAGTGTAGTGATGGTTAATGTGCCAGTGTAGTGATAGTTAATGTACCAGTGTAGTGATAGTTAATGTACCAGTGTAGTGATAGTTAATGTGCCAGTGTAGTGATAGTTAATGTGCCAGTGTAGTGATAGTTAATGTGCCAGTGTAGTGATAGTTAATGTGCCAGTGTAGTGATGGTTAATGTACCAGTGTAGTGATAGTTAATGTGCCAGTGTAGTGATAGTTAATGTGCCAGTGTAGTGATAGTTAATGTGCCAGTGTAGTGATAGTTAATGTGCCAGTGTAGTGATAGTTAATGTGCCAGTGTAGTGATAGTTAATGTGCCAGTGTAGTGATGGTTAATGTGCCAGTGTAGTGATAGTTAAAGTGCCAGTGTAGTGATGGTTAATGTGCCAGTGTAGTGATGGTTAATGTGCCAGTGTAGTGATAGTTAATGTGCCAGTGTAGTGATGGTTAATGTGCCAGTGTAGTGATAGTTAATGTGCCAGTGCAGTGATAGTTAATGTGCCAGTGTAGTGATAGTTAATGTGCCAGTGTAGTGATAGTTAATGTGCCAGTGTAGTGATAGTTAATGTGCAGGGGAGGAAATTAGGCCACTTTACTCGCCAATTGCGAGTATTTTTTACGTTTGGCGAGTAATTCATGAAGAGCACTCGCCAGTCTGGCGAGTACTAGTAATTACAAAACAAAACAAAAAAATCATTCTGCAATCTGCTGATTCGCTCACTGACACAAACCGAACTCTGACTCCCCCCTTGATTCCTCCCATTTGCGCCACATAATAATCAGACCATAACCAATGAACATCATCGTTGTACAGATGCGCTCTAAGCTCCTCCAATGAACACTCGTTTTCTAGAAGATGACGCCCATCTAGGGGAAGTGGACATACCACTGCGCGCAGACCTACTAACTCCTGCCACCGGCAGCCGGCTTGACAACGTAGACAAACTTACAAAAACACATGAGTGGATGAAAATAATTGCATGTAGAGTCGTCGCTTTCGGATATCGGTGCGGTCTGACATGGGGGCGAACAACAGCACGCGACGCGTCTCCTTCGAGTCGGATGAGAATGACAGTCAACCAGCATTAGCCGGCTAGCTACCTAGCATGTAACAAGCTACCATAACGCGCATTCAACATAGTGGACGACTATACTGAGCGGCTTTGCTTAAATGCAGCCGAGTGACATTTTATTATTACCGGGTTTCCCAGCATATCACCACTCGCCCATATGCCCTTCACAACGGTGATGTTGTCATATTTGGCATTCAGAACACACCTGCTGAACCCCTAGCGTTGTCGATTCGGTTCCAATGTATTGTCATCTTACAGCACAAGTACAGTACAACCAGAATACATTTGGCATACAACCAGAGTGCAAATGTAACAAGTCAAGTTCAAGTTGTTTTATTTAGCTATTACATTACAGTGAAATGCTTGGTTCTTTCACTGCCCAACCCAGTATTGATTGATTGATTGAAAACTTTATTAACAGATTGCAGAATGGGTACAATACAGTACAGCTCAATACACACAATTGTTAAGGGGATGCAGACCAGAGAAGGACTTTAGTCTTGTTTACATCAGGGTCCCCCATTTCAGTCCTGTTTGCTTAATGCCTTGTCCACTTCCTCCACACTCCAATATGTTATGATGAATTAAAAATGGGGGACCCTGATGTAAACAAGACGAAAGTCTTTCTCTGGTCTGCATCCCCTTAACAATTGTATGTATTGAACTGTACTGTACCCATTCTGCAATCTGTTAAGAAACTTTTCAATCAATCAATCCCTTCAACCCTGCTCCTGTCAAACCTGCTCTTTCCATTCCCTCCATCATGTCCCCCCTTTCTGATGAATATTTCCTGCACTTAAGAGTCAGACACACATTCCTAGTAGTTGAGCTGTGATGAATGAAAACTTTATTTAACAGATTGCAGAATGGGTACAGTACAGTACGGCTCAATACATGCAATTGTTAAGGGGATGCAGACCAGAGAAAGACTTTCGTCTTGTTTACATCAGGGTCCCCCATTTTCAATTCATTTTCAATTCATCATTCAGTATAACCTAGACCAGCCCAACCCAGCATCTTTCACTGCCCAGTTCAGCCCAACCCAGTCCAGAATAGTTCCCTCTTTCATGTTAATATGTGATTTAATGATGTAATATTTTGAAGAGTAGAGACAGTGTGATTAATTTACTATGATTGAAAATCAATTTAGACGAAGACGTACAAAGAAGTAATTATCACAATTAGCGATTTTTTTTGTCTGGTAAAAAATCTATTTGGCTGGTAAAAAAAATCAGATACCCGCCAGTTGGCTGGTAAGCCAAAAAGTTAGTTTCCTCCCCTGTTAATGTGCCAGTGTAGTGATGGTTAATGTGCCAGTGTAGTGATGGTTAATGTGCCAGTGCACATTAGTGTACTGATGTGTACTGATGGTGTACTGATGGTGTACTGATGGTGTCCTGATGGTGTACTGATGTGTACTGATGGTGTACTGATGGTGTACTGATGGTGTACTGATGGTGTACTGATGGTGTACTGATGGTGTACTGATGGTGTACTGATGGTGTACTGATGTGTTCTGACCCTAACCCTCCCAGAGAGCGGTCAGCTGTTCATGTGGGGTGACAACACGGAGGGCCAGATCGGCCTGGGCAAGGAGAGCAGCGCCGCCACCCCCCAGGAGGTCTCAGTGGGCCGGCCCGTCAGCGGGGTGTCCTGCGGGTCCTACCACTCCACCTTGGTCACGGGGGAGTCGCCTGGCCCTGACCCACCCCCCAGGAGGTCTCAGTGGGGAGTGGCCTGACCCTAACCCTAACCCACCCCCCAGGAGGTCTCAGTGGTGAGTGGCCTGGCCCTGACCCTAACCCACCCCCCAGGAGGTCTCAGTGGTGAGTGGCCTGGCCCTAACCCACCCCCCAGGAGGTCTCAGTGGTGAGTGGCCTGGCCCTGACCCTAACCCACCCCCCAGGAGGTCTCAGTGGTGAGTGGCCTGGCCCTGACCCACCCCCCAGGAGGTCTCAGTGGTGAGTGGCCTGGCCCTGACCCTAACCCACCCCCCAGGAGGTCTCAGTGGTGAGTGGCCTGGCCCTGACCCACCCCCCAGGAGGTCTCAGTGGTGAGTGGCCTGACCCTAACCCACCCCCCAGGAGGTCTCAGTGGTGAGTGGCCTGACCCTAACCCTAACCCACCCCCCAGGAGGTCTCAGTGGTGAGTGGCCTGGCCCTAACCCACCCCCCAGGAGGTCTCAGTGGTGAGTGGCCTGGCCCTGACCCTAACCCACCCCCCAGGAGGTCTCAGTGGTGAGTGGCCTGGCCCTGACCCTAACCCACCCCCCAGGAGGTCTCAGTGGTGAGTGGCCTGGCCCTGACCCTAACCCACCCCCCAGGAGGTCTCAGTGGTGAGTGGCCTGGCCCTGACCCTAACCCACCCCCCAGGAGGTCTCAGTGGTGAGTGCCTGGCCTGGCCCTGACCCTAACCCACCCCCCAGGAGGTCTCAGTGGTGAGTGGCCTGACCCTAACCCTAACCCACCCCCCAGGAGGTCTCAGTGGTGAGTGGCCTGACCCTAACCCACCCCCCAGGAGGTCTCAGTGGTGAGTGGCCTGACCCTAACCCACCCCCCAGGAGGTCTCAGTGGTGAGTGGCCTGGCCCTGACCCACCCCCCAGGAGGTCTCAGTGGTGAGTGGCCTGGCCCTGACCCTAACCCACCCCCCAGGAGTTCTCAGTGGTGAGTGGCCTGGCCGCGCCGCAGATCTCTCCTGGCTGTCGTGGCGTTTTAACGGAACATGGTGAGCTGGTGGATCATCGTACTGCAGAGTCAGACGAGACAGTGATG
>NC_140165.1:73445717-73455717 GCF_963971535.1 Notolepis coatsorum
AGGACACGTAATATAATAATAAATCATTTATACATACAGTTATGTTAATAGCTGTCAAACTAAATGCATGTGTGTGTGTATAGATCTTTGGGATAAACGTGAGATTATTAAACACATCACTGTCTCGTCTGACTCTGCAGTACGATGATCCACCAGCTCACCATGTTCCGTTAAAACGCCACGACAGCCAGGAGAGATCTGCGGCGCGGCCAGGCCACTCACCACTGAGACCTCCTGGGGGGTGGGTTAGGGCCAGGCCACTCACCACTGAGACCTCCTGGGGGGTGGGTTAGGGTCAGGGCCAGGCCACTCACCACTGAGACCTCCTGGGGGGTGGGTTAGGGCCAGGCCACTCACCACTGAGACCTCCTGGGGGGTGGGTTAGGGTCAGGGCCAGGCCACTCACCACTGAGACCTCCTGGGGGGTGGGTTAGGGTCAGGGCCAGGCCACTCACCACTGAGACCTCCTGGGGGGTGGGTTAGGGCCAGGCCACTCACCACTGAGACCTCCTGGGGGGTGGGTTAGGGTCAGGGCCAGGCCACTCACCACTGAGACCTCCTGGGGGGTGGGTTAGGGTCAGGGCCAGGCCACTCACCACTGAGACCTCCTGGGGGGTGGGTTAGGGTCAGGGCCAGGCCACTCACCACTGAGACCTCCTGGGGGGTGGGTTAGGGTCAGGGCCAGGCCACTCACCACTGAGACCTCCTGGGGGGTGGGTTAGGGTCAGGGCCAGGCCACTCACCACTGAGACCTCCTGGGGGGTGGGTTAGGGTCAGGGCCAGGCCACTCACCACTGAGACCTCCTGGGGGGTGGGTTAGGGTCAGGCCACTCACCACTGAGACCTCCTGGGGGGTGGGTTAGGGTCAGGGCCAGGCCACTCACCACTGAGACCTCCTGGGGGGTGGGTTAGGGTCAGGGCCAGGCCACTCACCACTGAGACCTCCTGGGGGGTGGGTTAGGGTCAGGCCACTCACCACTGAGACCTCCTGGGGGGTGGGTTAGGGTCAGGGCCAGGCCACTCACCACTGAGACCTCCTGGGGGGTGGGTTAGGGTCAGGGCCAGGCCACTCACCACTGAGACCTCCTGGGGGGTGGGTTAGGGCCAGGCCACTCACCACTGAGACCTCCTGGGGGGTGGGTTAGGGTCAGGCCACTCACCACTGAGACCTCCTGGGGGGTGGGTTAGGGTCAGGGCCAGGCCACTCACCACTGAGACCTCCTGGGGGGTGGGTTAGGGCCAGGCCACTCCCCCGTGACCAAGGTGGAGTGGTAGGACCCGCAGGACACCCCGCTGACGGGCCGGCCCACTGAGACCTCCTGGGGGGTGGCGGCGCTGCTCTCCTTGCCCAGGCCGATCTGGCCCTCCGTGTTGTCACCCCACATGAACAGCTGACCGCTCTCTGGGAGGGTTAGGGTCAGAACACATCAGGACACCATCAGTACACCATCAGTACACCATCAGTACACCATCAGTACACCATCAGTACACATCAGTACACCATCAGTACACATCAGTACACCATCAGTACACCATCAGTACACATCAGTACACCATCAGTACACCATCAGGACACCATCAGTACACCATCAGTACACCATCAGTACACCATCAGTACACCATCAGTACACATCAGTACACCATCAGTACACCATCAGTACACCATCAGTACACCATCAGTACACCATCAGTACACCATCAGTACACCATCAGGACACCATCAGTACACCATCAGTACACCATCAGTACACCATCAGTACACCATCAGTACACATCAGTACACCATCAGTACACCATCAGTACACCATCAGTACACCATCAGTACACCATCAGTACACCATCAGTACACATCAGTACACCATCAGTACACCATCAGTACACCATCAGTACACCATCAGTACACATCAGTACACCATCAGTACACCATCAGTACACCATCAGTACACCATCAGTACACATCAGTACACCATCAGGACACCATCAGTACACCATCAGTACACCATCAGTACACATCAGTACACTAATGTGCACTGGCACATTAACCATCACTACACTGGCACATTAACCATCACTACACTGGCACATTAACTATCACTACACTGGTACATTAACTATCACTACACTGGCACATTAACTATCACTACACTGGCACATTAACTATCACTGCACTGGCACATTAACTATCACTACACTGGCACATTAACCATCACTACACTGGCACATTAACCATCACTACACTGGCACATTAACCATCACTACACTGGCACATTAACCATCACTACATGGCACATTAACCATCACTACACTGGCACATTAACTATCACTACACTGGCACATTAACCATCACTACACTGGCACATTAACTATCACTACACTGGTACATTAACTATCACTACACTGGCACATTAACTATCACTACACTGGCACATTAACGTTAGGTTATGACTATAACCAAGTTCTGTTAGTTAGGGGCGATGCTTGGCTTCGCCTTCTGCACTATCTCGCGTACGTGCACGCGTACTGAATAAACCACAAATGTACCTCTAATACCAGTATTAGTCTGACCACACCCCTCATCAGCTTACCTTCATAAGCAGGTGTGTGGTCACCTGCTCTCCTCCTTCCCAAGCTTTCACCACAAGGTGAGGTCAAGGGCTGCAGCGGCCGTCCGAAGCCAAGCATCGCCCCTAACTAACAGAACTTGGTTATAGTCATAACCTAACGTTCTGTATCGTTAGTGGCTTAGCTTGGCTTCGCCTTCTGCACAAGGGAGGCCAAGCGGAGCCACTTGGCTGACAAATACACCCCGCTGACAGCCCCCCAAAACCATCAGAACAGGGAGGGCCGAGCCCCCCCGACCCCCCCTAATGGAGGGTAGCCCCCCTATTAGGGACGTCACGGGAGGGCGACGGACCCGACCGTGCGAAGAGGCACTCAAGCAACTCAACGCACAGGGTGAGCAGACCGTGGCTTGACCCACGACTACACACACGCACAACCCGCATGCCACCCGGGAACGAACGGAGGAACAACCTCGTTACTGCCCCCAGAATCACGGGGTCAAGGGCAAACCCAACCCCGTGGCAAGGCCGTAGCAGCGGAGCACGAAGGAAGACCCAGACCCACCAAAAGGACTGGACTCCCTGGAATGGGGGCCCGGAGAAGTCCATGATGCCAGCATCAAGACCCCACCAGGTGGGCACGTAGTGCCCCGCCCCCCACATCGCCAGCGTATTCGGACAAAGGCCCCTCAGTTACTGCACCTGGTATTCCCAGGCGGAACCAACCAGGCCAGTAAGCCGAGCGGGCCCCGTCCCCCCAATAGTACACCGCCTGGCACACTGACCCTGCAGAATAGGCAGTCAGCATGGCCGTAAGCACACAAAAAAGGTTAACCAACGGAAGCAGGCAGCGCACCGGGGAAAAACCAGGCAACAGGCTGTTAACCCTAGCCTGGAGACTGCGGACGAGACAGGCGCCAGAGGGGACAGCTGAACACAGCCGCCCCGGCGGAAGGAGCGTAAGCTGGCGGTGTTGCATGACCAAGCCTCCATTTAACAACCCCCACCCAGAGGGGTCGAGGCAGAGAAGGCTGACACGATTGGCAGACGTCATGAACGTGCAGGGGCACCCTCAACCGGTGAACCCGGGAGTTGACACTGCTCCAACACACCAGGGAACCAACCACCTCGGTGTTACCCAATGCGGTGGTTGTTCCTATAACCCCTCAAGAAAAAACTCCAAAACACACCTGCGGGTATACACCGGCTATACCGCAGTACAAGTGTTTCAGTTTCCAAAAAGGGTTAACCCAGGCCTACGGGTCGCAAACATCACTTCGGACCGGGCCTGGCGGTACGGGAAGCACAGGGTCACCAGAGGAGGTCAAAAAACCACCCCCACAGGCCCCTCTTCGCCATGCGTGAGAGAGGAGCGAAAAACAATGGAGAACCAGCCCCTAAGCACACCGTACCTGGTATTCCCCGGCGGTCTCCCAACCAAGTACTAACCAGGACCAACCTGTGTAGCGGCCGAGATCCGACGAGATCGAGCGCGTACAGAATGGCATGGCTGTAAGCCATGACGACAGTGCTGAGTAAAAAACATACCCAACCAGGGTCTCCATAGCGCTTAACCCTGTGACACCCAGACCGACCTGGCATTTTTCCCCCTGAAAAAAGCCCAAGTCCCTCAGGGTACCAGAACAGCAGATCTGCATCCCCGGCGGACAACGGGTTCAACTGATCTGGACCAGCGTGACCAGAACCAGTCCCGTGCCCTAACCACGCCGACATGCCCCAGGAAAAGGGCAGATATGCGTGTTGATCTTAACATGAAAAGAAGGCGCCACCCAGACGTCGGGACGAACCGCGCCTGGTGGCCCACCCCAAGGGCGTGAGACCCCACTACATATGTTCAGATCCATCCCGTCATCATCCCCCAGACATGAACGAGGATCCGTCGACAACCCACCCAGGTCATGGGATGTGGTCGCCGGAAGAGGAAAAACCCCCATCTCAGTTGCTTTATAAAAACGCTGTTTCAACCACAAGCAACTAAGGCGTGCCAGTCAATCGCCTGTTTACAGCGAGCTAGCACTATACGTGCGTCGGGACACACCCCCATCAATGAACAGGCTATTTAGACCTGCCATTGAATCCCCAAGGCGCCCAGGGGAACGACAAGAGGGGTGTGACACTCCCTAACTCCAACACTTCTGGAATAGAAAGAAGGAAGCATCAACAGTATGTATCCCAGTCTACACAGCCGGGGTAAAAAATGTTCACATTTTTACATCCCACCACCCTCCCATAGGAAAGAGACGGGGATCCCCAGAGAGACTTCCCACGCGAGCTGTACAGATTGAAAAGAATATATTGCACCTTGAGCCATGTAAAAAACTGGTTTTAGGGCCTCCGGGGAAGAGGCACCGAACCCATACACACTCAATAAACGAATTGAATCGAATATACATACAATAGAAAAAGGACCCTTCTAGAGGGTCCACTCACTTTGACAATCTGAGGAGGAAGGCTCTGTACTCTGATGGAGGCTTCCTCACATGGATCACATGGAAGAAGGAGTCCGAACTCACAGAAGGCCTGAGTAGGCGCTTGGTGAGGAGGAGCCCTGACCACCCCCCCTGAAAACAGATCCATCACATGGACCTGAACAGCACACGGAAGTCCTACCAACAGAGACGCGCACGGTGACGTACTCTATGGCGGGGGAATTCCTGCGGTGCACACGCCCAATATACCAGGCCGTGGGACCAGGAACTCCCTCCCCCCCCCCCCCCCCCCCCCCCCCCGTAACGTGCCGAACCGCCACGTGACGGGAACCTTGAAGGACAGGGGGTGTACCCCTGACCGACAGAACAATGGGGAGAGGAAAGGTTACCAGTTCACCCCTTTACGACCCCACACCCATGATACGACGTAACGACAAAAAGAGAATATGACACAGTCATAGTCAGCTCTATGAAGCGTTTCACAGCTCCACACAGCGCACGAGCTAACCTGCTATCTGATTTTTACTAAGGAAAAACACAGAATAGAGAGGGCTCTAAGAACCCCGGTCCAACATACACATGTGCTTCTGTGGCCAGTACAACCCAGTTGTAGGTCACATGACACACACAACCCATCATCATCACAATGAGAGAATACATCATTCTTGATTAGTATCGACCACAGGCCTTGCTAAGCACACGACAGCAACCAAACCAATTTCCCTTTAGGAAATAAGTTTCTCCAGCAGATTTAGCACAACCTCAGCAATCAAGCTGAGAGTTACATCGTATCCCTACCACACAAAAGACACAATTAATGCACAACATGTCTGATAGGAGGTGATAAAGTCCCCAGGGAACCGGGGGGGGAAAAACACAATCCTCCTATTTTACCCTCAACACGGCCAGTTAAAACAGGAAAACCTGTTAATGTGTGAACTCACTGTCCATTGTCATTACAGTCTGAGAAAGAACATTCTTTTACTCACTCGTCACCAAGCATAGCTTCATAGGTTAGTTGCCTTAGTAGTGAGTACACGGTACACATAAACACCATGATGTTTCTCACACAACAACCAGATCAATACATCACGACCTGCACGGAGAAGCTACTGCCAGTGACAAAAACAGCTCACACACAACCCGCAACGTATCTCAAATGCATTGCAACAACACACGTTTTGGGAAAAAACACCGTCATTCACAATACATTTAGCAAGGTAAAACCAGAAGACGTGTTATGAGGGTCTGGCCAACCCCGTACCTGCCCGGAACGCAGATCAGCGAAGTGCAGTCATAAGCCACCGTAGAACACAGCCCTCTTTGTTGACGCAATCCCCGTCTAGGCTCAGGCAGGGTTGACGAACATCCCCTGTCAAAGATGACGTCGTGGTCAAGAGTGTAAAACATGTTAAAAATCAAAGCACGTTCAACAGAATAGCATCAAGCTAACGGCTGCTCCAACCGTTCTGGTGCTATCGCTTCCGCTCGCGAGACGCCGATCTACGACGCACGCGATCAGGAGCGAGCTCCCGGCGGCGCGCGAGAAGCCTAAGCTACCCCGCGCCAGGCCACCGACCGGCTAACCGTAAGCTATGAACATGTAAACAATGACATAACACTCACCCAGACAGGCCGCCGTTCTGAACCCTCCTCACTTTTTAAGAGAAAAGAGAAAACAAGACGTCAACACCGCTTCACAACGGTGACATTAACACGTCCGGCGGAATCAGCACAGTACCAACTGGCCTGTATAGCTGACTTTGAACATGAATCTGCCGCTATCGCACATTACATGCACATATCCCCTCGTGAAGGAATACTCTCATTTGGATATGAAAGATGGGGTCTTAACACGGTGACAGAGAGAATCCACTCGTCCAGAACACACAGGGATCACCAGTGTCAATGGTCGCGGCCCACTAGTTAAAACTATAATGGTCGCCAGACCAAGGCCTTCTGTCGCCTAGACGGCTAAACAAAGGACCCTAGCCTGGGGCCGGTTTCCATAAACTTTGTCTAGTAGCCCCCATAGCACTAACAGACAAGTGGAGCCCGCCAGCAAACACTACTCACCCAACCTGGAACGCACCGCTCCTCACAACAGCGGCATGTCCGACAGTTCAGCTGTGGCCTGACAGGTTTCACCCCAACAAACACAGCAAGGAACTGCAGTTGAGAAGCATGCAGCGGCGTGCTCCCAATACGAAAACCGGTGGAGGGTTTGTAGAATGATCATCATCTTCTAGACACTCCAGTACGAAGACAATATCGCCGTATTTTCTCGAAAATAGTGAGAGAGAAAATAAAGATATGATGTCAACGTATCCTTGTTTCCCAAGCTGTTCCTAATCCAATTTCTTCCATCATGGTGTCAAGTGTGGGGATCTACCGAGGCACCTCTTCCTTGTGGTGAAAGCGAGAAGGAGGAGAGCAGGTGACCACACACCTGCTTATGAAGGTAAGCTGATGAGGGGTGTGGTCAGACTAATACTGGTATTAGAGGTACATTTGTGGTTTATTCAGTACGCGTGCACGTACGCGAGATAGTGCAGAAGGCGAAGCCAAGCTAAGCCACTAACGATACAGAACTATCACTGCACTGGCACATTAACTATCACTGCACTGGCACATTAACTATCACTACACTGGCACATTAACCATCACTACACTGGCACATTAACTATCACTACACTGGTACATTAACTATCACTACACTGGCACATTAACTATCACTACACTGGCACATTAACTATCACTACACTGGCACATTAACTATCACTACACTGGCACATTAACTATCACTACACTGGTACATTAACTATCACTACACTGGTACATTAACTATCACTACACTGGCACATTAACCATCACTACACTGGCACATTAACCATCACTACACTGGTACATTAACTATCACTACACTGGCACATTAACTATCACTACACTGGCACATTAACTATCACTACACTGGCACATTAACCATCACTACACTGGCACATTAACCATCACTACACTGGCACATTAACCATCACTACATGGCACATTAACCATCACTACACTGGCACATTAACTATCACTACACTGGCACATTAACCATCACTACACTGGCACATTAACTATCACTACACTGGTACATTAACTATCACTACACTGGCACATTAACTATCACTACACTGGCACATTAACTATCACTGCACTGGCACATTAACTATCACTGCACTGGCACATTAACTATCACTACACTGGCACATTAACCATCACTACACTGGCACATTAACTATCACTACACTGGTACATTAACTATCACTACACTGGCACATTAACTATCACTACACTGGCACATTAACTATCACTGCACTGGCACATTAACTATCACTACACTGGTACATTAACTATCACTACACTGGCACATTAACCATCACTACACTGGCACATTAACTATCACTACACTGGCACATTAACTATCGCTGCACTGGCACATTAACTATCACTACACTGGCACATTAACTATCACTACACTGGCACATTAACCATCACTACACTGGCACATTAACCATCACTACATAGCACATTAACCATCACTACACTGGCACATTAACTATCACTACACTGGCACATTAACCATCACTACATGGCACATTAACCATCACTACACTGGCACATTAACCATCACTACATAGCACATTAACCATCACTACACTGGCACATTAACTATCACTACACTGGCACATTAACTATCACTACACTGGCACATTAACCATCTCTACACTGGCACATTAACTATCACTACACTGGCACATTAACTATCACTACACTGGCACATTAACTATCACTACATGGCACGTCACCGGTGCTATAGATACAATTTGTATCTAATAGTAATACTTTTTTTGTATCTACTTTTCTCCTCCTTTTTCTGTATTTTTCTCCCATCCCAATTCTTTTTTTAAATGTATTTATGTTTTTGGTAGATTTTTTATTTGTTTGTAATAAACAAATAAACACATTCGGGGCCATTGGGATTAGACTATGAGGCCAGCTTGAGGCCAGCTTTTCATTACAAGTTTTCACTGTGCGTGAGGTTGTTTGTAGAGCTCAATCTATATTTTATATTATTGCTGTGTCCATTGTCATTGTCAATTGACAGTATAAACCTTCCCTTCAATATGCCATAAAGAAATAATTTTTTCATCAATACGTTCCCGTTTTATAGCGTCGTGAATATTAACTATATACCGGAATGGTCTGGGGTAATTCCTGCAAAGCTAGTTATAGGGCGCTAAGCTAATAATGTTAAATCGATTGGCGTTTTGTCCCTACACAAGCTAGAGTTAAAAATCAAAATGCATATGATCGGTATCATGTTCCACCATGAATGCATGAAGGGGGGGGGGGGGGGGAGTCGTTTCTGATCATTGATTACCAATAACGGCATTCGTTATTGCAACATCATACGCTGACTGGGTGGATGGCTATGAGAACAAGGCCCAATCAGGCTGAAATTGACGTCAAATCGCTCTTACCTGTGGCCGGTTGGATTCCAAAAAGAATTTCCCAGTTATTTGATCGCCATCTGGTAGATCGATATGTCCATTGGCTGATGCTATATTCCTTTACCGCACACTGAATTCGGCGTCGCAAAAAGTATTCCAGGCGATCTGGTGAAGCCATAGCTTTAGGCTAACAGAAAAGCTAACCCGGAGCGAAAGAAAAGTGACACCCGGTCTGCAAGAGGGGAAACTGCATTCTCGAGACAGCGCCAATACCAGGATCTGGCCGGTACTGCACTTTCGGAGTCCCAATATGCCTTTTCCAGCCAAAATACAGCTCTGTGACAACATCCGGGGTATTAAAATGGAATAAAAACAAAAACAAGCTTAACACGTATATATACGTGGTTGGCCGCGAACCGGTTAACAACCTCTGTTCCTCCGTGGTGAGTCTTACCAGTGAGGGCGGTGGAGGTGTTGGAGCCTGCAGCCAGCA
>NC_140165.1:73458217-73527479 GCF_963971535.1 Notolepis coatsorum
CCTCAATTAATTATTGTGATATTAAAAAGCTGCTATAGATAACATTCAGCCACTAGATATTAAAGGTGCTATATATAACATTCAGCCACTAGACCAGGGGTCAGGAACCTTTTTGACTGGGAGAGCCATAAAAGCCAAATATTTCTAAATATATTTCATTGAGAGCCATATAGTATTTTTAACATATAATAAATTAAATATGTCTTACTTTTAATGCGACTTCTGGTGCTGCATGGTTTTGCTGATGGCCTTGTAGTCTGGTTCATACGTGGTGAGGTTGAGCTTCATGCAGGCGTTGAGGCTTCCATCAGTTAAACGTGAGCGTAGGTTGGTCTTAATGTTCCTCATATGCGAGAATGACTGCCCACATGCATATGTAGAGCCAAACATGGTCAATACGGCAATACTCACGCTGCATTGTGTGGTATGTCACAGGAAGCTCGTTCCAAGTTTTAAGAATCAGCTGGTCTTCAGGTAGAAGATGTTTAATTTCTGTCCACTTGTGTTCCCTCGCCAGCTCTGCTCGCTATATCTTCAGCTACAGATACTATTAGCTGTATCTTCAAAACTAATTTCTGTTTACTTTAAAATGACACAGTATTATTAAGAAATATCACAAGTATTGGGCGGCTACGTGGCGTAGTGGGCAAGGCGCTCGCCACGAATACTGGAGACGCTGGGCTCGCCTGTTCGAGCCCAGCGCTCCACATTTGCTTTCAGTTTAGCTGGTCGTCCGTACTAATACACATTGGCCGTATTAGGGGGTGGGAAACTGATGGGTGGGGATCGGGCGTTGTGGACAGCGACTCCTACAGGTCGGTTGGTGCGCCTGCGCAGTAGAATCAGGAAGTGTCGGGGGCAGCGTGATCCTCCCACGCGTTACTCCTCGCCACTGAGAGATCGAGCTGCGCAGGTGAAAAGATGCGACTGCTGTTACCTCAAGTACCGGAGGGGACTTGTGCTATGTATGACTTAGTCCACATTGCAGCCGGCTTGTGGGAGGCAAGAAACAGCGTTCGTGACAGGGGAGGGTTGAATTGGGATGGGAGAAAATATAGAAAAATGGGAGAAAAAGTGGATAAAAAAAATATATATATATATCACAAGTATTAAAAAAAAATATTTTTTAGTTTTTTTTTCTTTCTCAAAAATGTCTGGGAGCCATATGCTGTCACCAGAAGAGCCATATATGGCTCGCGAGCCATAGGTTCCCGACCCCTGCACTAGATGTTAAAGGTGCTATATATAACATTCAGCCACTAGATGTTAAAGGTGCTATAGATAACATTCAGCCACTAGATGTTAAAGGTGCTATATATAACATTCAGCCACTAGATGTTAAAGGTGCTATATATAACATTCAGCCACTAGATGTTAAAGGTGCTATAGATAACATTCAGCCACTAGATGTTAAAGGTGCTATATAGATAACATTCATCCACTAGATGTTAAAGGTGCTATAGATAACATTCAGCCACTAGATGTTAAAGGTGCTATATATAACATTCAGCCACTAGATGTTAAAGGTGCTATATATAACATTCAGCCACTAGATGTTAAAGCTGCTATATATAACATTCAGCCACTAGATGTTAAAGGTGCTATATAGATAACATTCAGCCACTAGATATTAAAGGTGCTATATAGATAACATTCAGCCACTAGATATTAAAGGTGCTATATATAACATTCAGCCACTAGATGTTAAAGGTGCTATATAGATAACATTCAGCCACTAGATGTTAAAGGTGCTATATATAACATTCAGCCACTAGATGTTAAAGGTGCTATAGATAACATTCAGCCACTAGATGTTAAAGGTGCTATAGATAACATTCAGCCACTAGATGTTAAATGTGCTATAGATAACATTCAGCCACTAGATATTAAAGGTGCTATAGAGATAACATTCATCCACTAGATGTTAAAGGTGCTATAGGTAACATTCAGCCACTAGATGTTAAAGGTGCTGTAGATAACATTCAGCCACTAGATGTTAAATGTGCTATAGATAACATTCAGCCACTAGATGTTAAAGGTGCTATATATAACATTCAGCCACTAGATGTTAAAGGTGCTATAGACAACATTCAGCCACTAGATGTTAAAGGTGCTATAGACAACATTCAGCCACTAGATGTTAAAGGTGCTATAGATAACATTCAGCCACTAGATGTTAAAGGTGCTATATAGATAACATTCAGCCACTAGATATTAAAGGTGCTATAGATAACATTCAGCCACTAGATGTTAAAGGTGCTATAGATAACATTCAGCCACTAGATGTTAAAGGTGCTATAGATAACATTCAGCCACTAGATATTAAAGGTGCTATATATAACATTCAGCCACTAGATGTTAAAGGTGCTATAGACAACATTCAGCCACTAGATGTTAAATGTGCTATAGATAACATTCAGCCACTAGATGTTAAAGGTGCTATAGATAACATTCAGCCACTAGATGGTGATATAGATAACATTCAGCCACTAGATGTTAAAGGTGCTATAGATAACATTCAGCCACTAGATGTTAAAGGTGCTGTAGATAACATTCAGCTACTAGATGTTAAAGGTGCTATAGATAACATTCAGCCACTAGATATTAAAGGTGCTATAGATAACATTCAGCCACTAGATGTTAAAGGTGCTATATAGATAACATTCAGCCACTAGATATTAAAGGTGCTATAGATAACATTCAGCCACTAGATCAGGGCTATTCAACTAAATTGTTCAGGGGGCCACATTGTCAGAAACCCAAGGGGCCAGGGGCCGGCCTGCCACGGCGCCTCCCCGTACTATGAATATATGTACACTTGACACAACACGCAACCACATTTTCACAACTTTTATTTAAAGGGGAACTATTTTACTATTTCTTTCACTATTTGGGCACTTTTACACAATTCCTGTGGGTTTATGGAACACCTCTGTAATATTTTTTTTTTTAATTCATTGTTTTGTATTTCTAATCAAGTACTCAAAAACACGTTTTGAGCCTGGGCTCCAACCACTGTGGGAACTGTGTGGAAACTCAGCTGATTATCATGCAGCAGTGTCTCTCTGACATCACAAATCAGCACATTTTCAGATGACTCAGTTCAGTGAGGGTGAATATTGTGAGAGGAGAATTGGAAGAATGCGCCAATATGAGAATTAGAGACATAGATCATATTAATATAAGTCCACATAGCTAGGAAACAATGCTAAACACTGAAAAAGGCCATTTATAAGATCCCCTTTAACTACATTGCAAAAGTAGTATACTTTTCAAAAAAAGTGCTTCATTTATGTGCAACAACTGCAACATCTCCTCTTCAACATTTCAATATAAAAATAAAATAAAAAACAAACAAGTGCATTGTAGAGGCAGAAACCGACTTGGTGGATTATATACTATTATATTATTATTATATATATATATTGTGTTATATATATATATATATTATATTATTATTGTGTATATATATTACATTATGTATATATTGGAACCATGCACTGTTTGGACAATGTTTGGACACTAGGGGGCTCACCACCCAATATAACCCACTAGGTGATTAGCCTTGAGCCATGCACCTGCTGAGGACTTACTTTCAAACACTGTTATACTGTTGGCACGGAGCAACTGACAACTGTTCTGTCAAACCTTTAATTCATTATCACTTTCATTTGGACAACAATAAACCCTGTACACCGTAAGAGAAGCAACTGTGGACATTCAACTCATTAACATCAACAACTTTGGTACAGTGTAAAAAAGGCAATAGCGGGTGCATCGTGGACGACTATCAGCACACAGGAATGACAGTCGGCCACTATATGCATGATGTGCATATGAACATTCTAACATCAACACTTGAACAAAAAAACACATTTATAGTGCAGCTGAGCTTATGAAAAAGTGCTTCATGTCTTTGCAACAACAGCAAATCACAGCATCTTATTAGCACTTATTGTCGACTCTTAACTCTCAAACATCAGGGGGGTGGCGGGCAGACAGGCCTAGCCTACATACACACATCTAATGAGAGCGATTGCACTTCTTTGACTGGGCAATGGCAGAGAAAGAGGGTTCATAGGAAGTGAGGGCTACCCGCAAACAGTGATGCAAATGCTCATTTGTCAAGGAGGCATGGTTGCTTGTTTTAATGGCATTCATGTGAGAGAAACTGGATTCACAGGTGTATGTTGAGCCAAACATTGTTAGCACAGATATTGCCAGCGTTTTTATTTTGGGGAATGTCTTGACATGAATACACTTTATCCAAAATGTTGTGGTGGATTCATTCTCAAGTGCCTGCTTCAGAGCAGATGATGCTTGCATGTCAATTATTTCAAGTTGCAGGAGACCTTCATCAATGTGAAGTGATGCAAGGAACTCTTGTCCTTTTGTGGAAATAGCAGCTACATTGGCAAATGGGTTGCTCACAAAATGCATCAATTATCTATTATGTCAAATTCATCAAATCAACTTGCAAAGTTTTCCCTCAATTTATCAATGAAATCTGTCATTAATTGAGTGACTTTTGGCTCAATTGTGCGTGTTAACGTTGACATGAAAAAAAAAAAGTAAAAAAAAAAAAAATAATAAAAAATATTTAAAAAAAATATATTTCTTTTATTTTTTTTTATTTTTTTTTATTATCATGTAATCTTTGGCGGGCCGGTCAGAATCATCCCGCGGGCCGGATATGGCCCGCGGGCCGCCAGTTGAATAGCCCTGCACTAGATGTTAAAGGTGCTATAGATAACATTCAGCCACTAGATGTTAAAGGTGCTATAGATAACATTCAGCCACTAGATGTTAAAGGTGCTATGGCTGCTTTTTTATATAGCGCTTTTATCCAAAGCGCTTTACAATTTGTTACTCACATTTTTACCCATTCACTCACACATTCACACACCAACGGCGGAGGCAACCATGCAAGGTGCCAACCTGCTCATCGGGAGCAATTAGGGGTTAAGTGTCTTGCTCAAGGACACATCAACACGCTGCCCGGGAGGAGCGGGAATCGAACCGGGAACCTCCGGATTGCCAGACGACTGCTCTACCTCCCGAGCCACTGTCGCCCCATATAACATTCAGCCACTAGATGTTAAAGGTGCTATATAGATAACATTCAGCCACTAGATATTAAAGGTGCTGTAGATAACATTCAGCCACTAGATGTTAAAGGTGCTATAGATAACATTCAGCCACTAGATGTTAAAGGTGCTGTAGATAACATTCAGCCACTAGATGTTAAAGGTGCTGTAGATAACATTCAGCCACTAGATGTTAAAGGTGCTGTAGATAACATTCAGCCACTAGATGTTAAAGGTGCTATAGATAACATTCAGCCACTAGATGGTGCTATAGATAACATTCAGCCACTAGATGTTAAAGGTGCTATAGATAACATTCAGCCACTAGATGTTAAAGGTGCTATAGATAACATTCAGCCACTAGATGTTAAAGGTGCTATAGATAACATTCAGGCACTAGATGTTAAAGGTGCTATAAATAACATTCAGCCACTAGATGTTAAAGGTGCTATATAGATAACATTCAGCCACTAGATGTTAAAGGTGCTATATATAACATTCAGCCACTAGATGTTAAAGGTGCTATAGATAACATTCAGCCACTAGATATTAAAGGTGCTATATAGATAACATTCAGCCACTAGATGTTAAAGGTGCTATAGATAACATTCAGCCACTAGATGTTAAAGGTGCTATAGATAACATTCAGCCACTAGATGTTAAAGGTGCTATAGATAACATTCAGCCACTAGATATTAAAGGTGCTATATATAACATTCAGCCACTAGATGTTAAAGGTGCTATAGATAACATTCAGCCACTAGATGTTAAAGGTGCTATAGATAACATTCAGCCACTAGATGTTAAAGGTGCTATATATAACATTCAGCCACTAGATATTAAATGTGCTATATAGATAACATTCAGCCACTAGATGTTAAAGGTGCTATATAGATAACATTCAGCCACTAGATATTAAAGGTGCTATAGATAACATTCAGCCACCAGATATTAAATGTGCTATATATAACATTCAGCCACTAGATGTTAAAGGTGCTATATAGATAACATTCAGCCACTAGATGTTAAAGGTGCTATATATAACATTCAGCCACTAGATGTTAAAGGTGCTATAGATAACATTCAGCCACTAGATATTAAAGGTGCTATAGATAACATTCAGCCACTAGATGTTAAAGGTGCTATAGATAACATTCAGCCACTAGATGTTAAAGGTGCTATATATATAACATTCAGCCACTAGATGTTAAAGGTGCTATATAGATAACATTCAGCCACTAGATGTTAAAGGTGCTATATAGATAACATTCAGCCACTAGATATTAAAGGTGCTATATAGATAACATTCAGCCACTAGATGTTAAAGGTGCTATATAGATAACATTCAGCCACTAGATGTTAAAGGTGCTATATATATAACATTCAGCCACTAGATGTTAAAGGTGCTATAGGTAACATTCAGCCACTAGATGTTAAAGGTGCTATAGATAACATTCAGCCACTAGATGTTAAAGGTGCTATAGATAACATTCAGCTACTAGATGTTAACGGTGCTATAGATAACATTCAGCCACTAGATGTTAAAGGTGCTGTAGATAACATTCAGCCACTAGATATTAAAGGTGCTATATAGATAACATTCAGCCACTAGATGTTAAAGGTGCTATATAGATAACATTCAGCCACTAGATGTTAAAGGTGCTGTAGATAACATTCAGCCACTAGATGTTAAAGGTGCTATAGATAACATTCAGCCACTAGATGTTAAAGGTGCTATAGATAACATTCAGCCACTAGATATTAAAGGTGCTATAGATAACATTCAGCCACTAGATGTTAAAGGTGCTATAGATAACATTCAGACACTAGATGTTAAAGGTGCTATAGATAACATTCAGCCACTAGATGTTAAAGGTGCTATAGATAACATTCAGCCACTAGATGTTAAAGGTGCTATAGATAACATTCAGGCACTAGATGTTAAAGGTGCTATAAATAACATTCAGCCACTAGATGTTAAAGGTGCTATATAGATAACATTCAGCCACTAGATGTTAAAGGTGCTATATATAACATTCAGCCACTAGATGTTAAAGGTGCTATAGATAACATTCAGCCACTAGATATTAAAGGTGCTATATAGATAACATTCAGCCACTAGATGTTAAAGGTGCTATAGATAACATTCAGCCACTAGATGTTAAAGGTGCTATAGATAACATTCAGCCACTAGATGTTAAAGGTGCTATAGATAACATTCAGCCACTAGATATTAAAGGTGCTATATATAACATTCAGCCACTAGATGTTAAAGGTGCTATAGATAACATTCAGCCACTAGATGTTAAAGGTGCTATAGATAACATTCAGCCACTAGATGTTAAAGGTGCTATATATAACATTCAGCCACTAGATATTAAATGTGCTATATAGATAACATTCAGCCACTAGATGTTAAAGGTGCTATATAGATAACATTCAGCCACTAGATATTAAAGGTGCTATAGATAACATTCAGCCAACAGATATTAAATGTGCTATATATAACATTCAGCCACTAGATGTTAAAGGTGCTATATAGATAACATTCAGCCACTAGATGTTAAAGGTGCTATATATAACATTCAGCCACTAGATGTTAAAGGTGCTATAGATAACATTCAGCCACTAGATGTTAAAGGTGCTATAGATAACATTCAGCCACTAGATGTTAAAGGTGCTATAGATAACATTCAGGCACTAGATGTTAAAGGTGCTATAAATAACATTCAGCCACTAGATGTTAAAGGTGCTATATAGATAACATTCAGCCACTAGATGTTAAAGGTGCTATATATAACATTCAGCCACTAGATGTTAAAGGTGCTATAGATAACATTCAGCCACTAGATATTAAAGGTGCTATATAGATAACATTCAGCCACTAGATGTTAAAGGTGCTATAGATAACATTCAGCCACTAGATGTTAAAGGTGCTATAGATAACATTCAGCCACTAGATGTTAAAGGTGCTATAGATAACATTCAGCCACTAGATATTAAAGGTGCTATATATAACATTCAGCCACTAGATGTTAAAGGTGCTATAGATAACATTCAGCCACTAGATGTTAAAGGTGCTATAGATAACATTCAGCCACTAGATGTTAAAGGTGCTATATATAACATTCAGCCACTAGATATTAAATGTGCTATATAGATAACATTCAGCCACTAGATGTTAAAGGTGCTATATAGATAACATTCAGCCACTAGATATTAAAGGTGCTATAGATAACATTCAGCCACCAGATATTAAATGTGCTATATATAACATTCAGCCACTAGATGTTAAAGGTGCTATATAGATAACATTCAGCCACTAGATGTTAAAGGTGCTATATATAACATTCAGCCACTAGATGTTAAAGGTGCTATAGATAACATTCAGCCACTAGATATTAAAGGTGCTATAGATAACATTCAGCCACTAGATGTTAAAGGTGCTATAGATAACATTCAGCCACTAGATGTTAAAGGTGCTATATATATAACATTCAGCCACTAGATGTTAAAGGTGCTATATAGATAACATTCAGCCACTAGATGTTAAAGGTGCTATATAGATAACATTCAGCCACTAGATATTAAAGGTGCTATATAGATAACATTCAGCCACTAGATGTTAAAGGTGCTATATAGATAACATTCAGCCACTAGATGTTAAAGGTGCTATATATATAACATTCAGCCACTAGATGTTAAAGGTGCTATAGGTAACATTCAGCCACTAGATGTTAAAGGTGCTATAGATAACATTCAGCCACTAGATGTTAAAGGTGCTATAGATAACATTCAGCTACTAGATGTTAACGGTGCTATAGATAACATTCAGCCACTAGATGTTAAAGGTGCTGTAGATAACATTCAGCCACTAGATATTAAAGGTGCTATATAGATAACATTCAGCCACTAGATGTTAAAGGTGCTATATAGATAACATTCAGCCACTAGATGTTAAAGGTGCTGTAGATAACATTCAGCCACTAGATGTTAAAGGTGCTATAGATAACATTCAGCCACTAGATGTTAAAGGTGCTATAGATAACATTCAGCCACTAGATATTAAAGGTGCTATAGATAACATTCAGCCACTAGATGTTAAAGGTGCTATAGATAACATTCAGACACTAGATGTTAAAGGTGCTATAGATAACATTCAGCCACTAGATGTTAAAGGTGCTATAGATAACATTCAGCCACTAGATGTTAAAGGTGCTATAGATAACATTCAGGCACTAGATGTTAAAGGTGCTATAAATAACATTCAGCCACTAGATGTTAAAGGTGCTATATAGATAACATTCAGCCACTAGATGTTAAAGGTGCTATATATAACATTCAGCCACTAGATGTTAAAGGTGCTATAGATAACATTCAGCCACTAGATATTAAAGGTGCTATATAGATAACATTCAGCCACTAGATGTTAAAGGTGCTATAGATAACATTCAGCCACTAGATGTTAAAGGTGCTATAGATAACATTCAGCCACTAGATGTTAAAGGTGCTATAGATAACATTCAGCCACTAGATATTAAAGGTGCTATATATAACATTCAGCCACTAGATGTTAAAGGTGCTATAGATAACATTCAGCCACTAGATGTTAAAGGTGCTATAGATAACATTCAGCCACTAGATGTTAAAGGTGCTATATATAACATTCAGCCACTAGATATTAAATGTGCTATATAAATAACATTCAGCCACTAGATGTTAAAGGTGCTATATAGATAACATTCAGCCACTAGATATTAAAGGTGCTATAGATAACATTCAGCCACCAGATATTAAATGTGCTATATATAACATTCAGCCACTAGATGTTAAAGGTGCTATATAGATAACATTCAGCCACTAGATGTTAAAGGTGCTATATATAACATTCAGCCACTAGATATTAAAGGTGCTATAGATAACATTCAGCCACTAGATGTTAAAGGTGCTATAGATAACATTCAGCCACTAGATGTTAAAGGTGCTATATATATAACATTCAGCCACTAGATATTAAAGGTGCTATAGATAACATTCAGCCACTAGATGTTAAAGGTGCTATATAGATAACATTCAGCCACTAGATATTAAAGGTGCTATATAGATAACATTCAGCCACTAGATGTTAAAGGTGCTATAGGTAACATTCAGCCACTAGATGTTAAAGGTGCTATAGATAACATTCAGCCACTAGATGTTAAAGGTGCTGTTGAAAGCTACAGGTCGCCTCTATATATCTCAATCACCTACTCGAGATATAAACCTGCGGCCGCTCGATATCCCCCGGCGAGGTGCTAAACTCGCCAAGTTCTCGAGTCAATTTACTATTTCTGTCTAGATTACTTCAAGTCACTGGTCTAGTTATATCCAGTTGATATGAAATGTAATCATGAAGAGTTGTTAATCTCTTCTTGTTTGAAATAAACCGAATATATGTCTAGGAGAACCATTATCGCCTGTAATAAAAATAATATTATTATTATCATCATCATCATTATCATCATTTTACGAAAGGGCTTGTAATACTGCTCATTTGAAAGCTTGGTTGTATTACTACTTTTTTAATAAGTATTACCACTGTACTAACACGTAATCATTGTTTGCACTCCCCGGCCTTCTTTGTCCTCCTCCTCCTCCTCCTCCTCCGTCAACGGAACCGACCGTCTGACCCTGCAGTGATTCAGACGGTCGAGGTCCCACATTCAGACAGAGTCAGTGTGGACACAGAGACACCGGAACCCGCAAACAACACTCATCTACATGCTTAGTATTTCTTATCAGTACATAGCATATACATATATAAATATATATATTTTAGCTGAAAAGCATTAACCAGTCAATTGATTCAATCTGTATTTCAGGACATAGTCACCTCAGAGGAAATCAAGGCGCGGCTGGCATTTGCTGGCATTTGCTGGCAGGGATCAGTCCAAGAACTCAATGGATTATAAAAAGTCATCTTTATTTCAATGAAGTTACAGAAAAAGACTAAATAAAAAATATCCATTACAGTTTAAAAGATTATATAAAAACAAAACATGTCATCTGCATCTTGTCTTCCAAGTCACACACTGGTAAAAACTTCAAAATCTCTCAAAGAAGTCTGTAGGCACCATTCTTCTTCTCTCTCCTTCTCCGTGTAAAAAATCTGCTGTGCTCTCGCCAGTTGGCCCTTTTTATAAGGTCCGTCACGTCACGCCATCATCAGTACATAGCTCCAATCACTGTACAGTACGTGTCATATCCCTCCTTCAGTTATTTGTTACTTTGCAGTTACATATCAAATCAAGTAATTCATAAGAATACAAAGCCCCTCTGACCAGAGCTCCCTCTTCTAGGCCTTGCATTCCAGCCGGTCACTCCCCTACTGCATGGGGCCTCTTTCGTTCTGACTCACTCTAACAGTAAGAGAAACCGGCAGAACAGTAAGAGAATGCAGGCATGGCAGGCAAGGGTTATGATACCTTCTGTAGGTATCGTCGCCAAGCATATCATTCTTTTTAAGCAGAGAATTATGAAACATATAATTAATATAGCATTATATATATATACCTTTATACCAACAGTATATATGTTTCCATAATTATTACATGTGAAAAATAGTTTATACGGCTATAGTGGCCCCTCTTTTCTCCATGGCCTCACATTCCGCAGGTTCACTCTCTTTTCACAGACACCGGCTCCGTCTATGGAGACATTTAAAGGCTCAGTTCCATTTTTTATAAGTAGAGCCATCATAGTCTTTCCAGAGTTTAGTTTAAAGATTTATACTGGTCATATAGGAACGACCCAGGATGTCATTGTCCAAAAGTGTCACTCGTTCTGTGGCATTTCACACCCACTCTGTCATTCTGGGAGATCATTGTCCATCATCAATTGAATAATGAAGCATATAATTACATGTGAAAAATAGGTATATACGGCTATATTGGAACGACTCAGGATGTCATTGTCAAAAAGTGTCACTTGTTCTGTGGCACTTCACACCCACTCTGTCATTCTGGGCGGTCATTTTCCATTGTCTTAATAGCGTCTGTACTGGGGGACGAGATGGCGATTGTGGGGTCACGTGGCTGTGACTCTCCACACCCCCTCTGCCATCTCGGTACCTTGTTACCCTGGTAGCCGGCGGGAAGACTTGCATCTGTTGTTCCCGGCCGTTGCACCCAGGCTGTTGTCGTCTTGGTTATCTTGGTCACCTTGGTCATCTTGGTCACCTTGGTCATCTTGGTCATCTTGGTCATCTTGGGGTCGCCCCCTCTGACCTCTTGGATCTCTCCCATAGTTTGAGGTAGGTTGATTTGTCACTTCTCGGGCGACCCCCACGGATCCCCGAGAATTGTAGCAGCAGTCCTCTATTGAAGTGTGTTTGGCCTGGTCTTGTGACCCTGTCCGTAGGCCTCGCAGGACATCACAGATACAGTCCACAGAGGACTCATCTCTTTTCTCTCTTTCAGGTCCATTCAGGGCTCTCGTCGCCCTGTAACCTGGGTCCAGGCCGATGTCTCTCTGTCCGGTCTAGGAGGTCTAGGAGGTCTGGGAGGTCTGGGAGGTCTGGGAGGTCTAGGAGGTCTAGATGAGGACCTTGAGGATGCTCTGGAGCTTGACCTATCCCGGTCTTCTTCCAGTTCCGATTTCTGACCTGAGTCAGTATATTCCTTCTTGCCATCCGCTGCGTCGTTCGCTGATTCCGGGGGACCGCCCCCCCGTCTAGGAGTGTGGCACTGATTCAGGTTTTGTCCCTTTACCAGCGCACATTGTTCACAGATCCTTCGGACTGTTGTTTTCGTCCCCTTCCTTCTTGCACAGGGGGTCTACCCTGTGTTGTGCTTGTCTCGGTCCAGACTGGGTAGTTAGTTACTGTTTATGTCTGGTATTAGCTCCGGCTAGTTAGCCAGCTTGTAGATTCAGGCTATGTAGCCTCTTATAGACTCAGCTCCTGCTGATAACACCAGCCTGTATTATTACGCCGGTTCCATTTCCGTCCCAGTAGCAGGACTTATTCTGATTTTAAGTAAACATTAGGTTACTTCTGGTTGAGGTGACCTGGTACCTATTTTTTCTACTTAGGTTTCGACTGTAATTACGTTACTTTTTAGTCGTGAGTAAACTTTTACTGCTATCACAGAAATATACTTTAAGTGTGATTCTTTCTTTGAGTAGAACCTTCTACGTCTTTTGACTGTAAGAAAACATTACGTAACTTTTTAGTCGTGAGTAAACTTTTACTGCTATCACAGAAATATACTTTAAGTGTGATTCTTTCTTTGAGTAGAACCTTCTACGTCTTTTGACTGTAAGAAAACATTACGTAACTTTTTAGTCGTGAGTAAACTTTTACTGCTATCACAGAAATATACTTTAAGTGTGATTCTTTCTTTGAGTAGAACCTTCTACGTCTTTTGACTGTAAGAAAACATTACGTAACTTTTTAGTCGTGAGTAAACTTTTACTGCTATCACAGAAATATACTTTAAGTGTGATTCTTTCTTTGAGTAGAACCTTCTACGTCTTTTGACTGTAAGAAAACATTACGTAACTTTTTAGTCGTGAGTAAACTTTTACTGCTATCACAGAAATATACTTTAAGTGTGATTCTTTCTTTGAGTAGGACCTTCTACGTCTTTTGACTGTAAGAAAACATTACGTAACTTTTTAGTCGTGAGTAAACTTTTACTGCTATCACAGAAATATACTTTAAGTGTGATTCTTTCTTTGAGTAGAACCTTCTACGTTTTTTGACTGTAAGAAAACATTACGTAACTTTTTAGTCGTGAGTAAACTTTTACTGCTATCACAGAAATATACTTTAAGTGTGATTCTTTCTTTGAGTAGAACCTTCTACGTCTTTTGACTGTAAGAAAACATTACGTAACTTTTTAGTCGTGAGTAAACTTTTACTGCTATCACAGAAATATACTTTAAGTGTGATTCTTTCTTTGAGTAGAACCTTCTACGTTTGGTTTTTTTCAAATCTGTAATTAATTCTACTCCAGAGGCACCCGACAGCAGTCATCTCGGTTCATATTCTTTCGGTTTTTGATACCTATTTAAATAGTATAAAGCCCAACTCACTTGAACTTATGTTCTTAGCCCCGGAACCTCCAATCCGTTTTGACAGACCTATAAACCAGTGACTTGGCCGCCCAAGCACCACAGCGTCCTGTATGCTGAGGCTTCCAAGTCCCCACAAATCTGATAGGCCCGTCGGATACAGAGACCCTGATGCTCGCTCTGTCCCCCCGCGTCAAGGTGCTAAGCTTGATGAGAGTTTGCAGAGTCTCAATTTTTTACCCATAGGTGCTGGTGAGTGTACATCTCATGCAGCTGATATGGCTGGTAGGGTGCTAACCCACCAAATGGTTGCTGTCAGGAAATCCCTTCCGAATGAAATAGATTACAAATTCACTTTACTTTACTCTGGGTTTAGAGCAAGGACGGACATCTTTATATATTATACTTAGAATATATACAAAACTTTTGTAGTATTCTATGTCATGTTTCTTCCTAAATGACAATAACACTTTATATTATTCCTCTTGACAGATGAGCTGTATGTCAAGTGCAGTTTGCACTTGCTTGAGTCACTTGTGTCAGGGCCCCAGAGGGTAAGGATACTATTGATTCTCCTTCCGGGCTTTGAATTCCTCCCTTGTTGTCCTCACCTCTGCTTGCTGTTCTGGGGTTAGTGCGGCCCACTCGTCTGCAGGTAGGTATTGGTACTTCTTTTTCCCTGTTCTGTCCTTGGTTGTTTTCGGGGGGAACTCCTGGGAGGCCCCCCTTTTGTCAGATAGCATTTTAACTTGGTCATACAGCATACATTCGATACGTAGCTGGTCTTGTGACCATGCTGCGCATCGGGCTGCCAGTGGGTTACCCCCTGGGACTCCTCTGAGTAGCTTTTCAAGCAGTGAGCATGATCCTTGCATAGGTGTTCCATTCATGACTGATCCTGCTGCATCATTGAGAGACATGCTCCCGCCTCGCACCTGTGCGATTAGTTTCTCCACCATCTTATACCCTGGATCTTGACCGGGGGTCCTTACTTCTCTTTCCATCAGTTGGTCCATTGAGGCCCTTTCGGGGATCTCTAGTCCTTTGAGATGTCTCAACATGCGAGCTAGCGTCTTGTGTGCTTGTATCTCCTGAGCGAGCATCTGCTGCGCCAGCTTCTCATGAGCTAGCATCTGCTGCGCCAGTTTCTTCTGAGCTACCCGTGCCAACTTCTCCTGAGCTAGCATCTGCCGCGCCAGCCTCTCCTGAGCTACCCGTGCCAGCTTCTCCTGGGCTAGCATCTCCTGGGCTGGCTTCTCTTGTGCTAGCTCCTCCTGAGCTAGCTTCTGGCGTGCCAGCTCCTCCTGAGCTAGCATCTCTCGTGCTAGCTCCTCCTGAGCTAGCTTCTCTCGTGCTAGCTCCTCTTGAGCTAGCTTCTCTCGTGCTAGCTCCTCTTGAGCTAGCTTCTCTCGTGCTAGCTCCTCCTGAGCTAGCTTCTCTCGTGCTAGCTCCTCTTGAGCTAGCTTCTCTCGTGCTAGCTCCTCTTGAGCTAGCTTCTCTCGTGCTAGCTCCTCCTGAGCTAGCTTCTCTCGTGCTAGCTCCTCTTGAGCTAGCTTCTCTTGTGCTAGCTCCTCCTGAGCTAGCTTCTGGCGTGCCAGCTCCTCCTGAGCTAGCTTCTCTCATGCTAGCTCCTCTTGAGCTAGCTTCTCTCGTGCTAGCTCCTCCTGAGCTAGCTTCTCTCGTGCTAGCTCCTCCTGAGCTAGCTTCTCTCGTGCTAGCTCCTCTTGAGCTAGCTTCTCTCGTGCTAGCTCCTCCTGAGCTAGCTTCTCTCGTGCTAGCTCCTCTTGAGCTAGCTTCTCTCGTGCTAGCTCCTCTTGAGCTAGCTTCTCTCGTGCTAGCTCCTCTTGAGCTAGCTTCTCTCATGCTAGCTCCTCCTGAGCTAGCTTCTCTCGTGCTAGCTCCTCTTGAGCTAGCTTCTCTCGTGCTAGCTCCTCTTGAGCTAGCTTCTCTCGTGCTAGCTCCTCCTGAGCTAGCTTCTCTCGTGCTAGCTCCTCTTGAGCTAGCTTCTCTTGTGCTAGCTCCTCCTGAGCTAGCTTCTCTTGTGCTAGCTCCTCCTGAGCTAGCTTCTGGCGTGCCAGCTCCTCCTGAGCTAGCTTCTCTCGTGCTAGCTCCTCTTGAGCTAGCTTCTCTCGTGCTAGCTCCTCCTGAGCTAGCTTCTCTCGTGCTAGCTCCTCCTGAGCTAGCTTCTCTCGTGCTAGCTCCTCTTGAGCTAGCTTCTCTCGTGCTAGCTCCTCTTGAGCTAGCTTCTCTCGTGCTAGCTCCTCTTGAGCTAGCTTCTCTCGTGCTAGCTCCTCCTGAGCTAGCTTCTGGGTGTTAGCACTGGCTTGTTAGCCGATGTAGTGCTAGTTAGCTTGCAGTTCTGTGAATTCGTTTTGGCTTCGCTTCACATCCAGTCTCCGCTCCTTACAAGGTGTCTCTGGGCTAGGGAGCCCTCGCCTTTCTGTGAACGGCCGTTTTGGCTCGCTTCACATCCACACTCCGCTCATACAAAGTGTCTCTGGGCTAGGGAGCCCTCGCCTTTCTGTGAACGGCCGTTTTGGCTCGCTTCACATCCACACTCCGCTCATACAAAGTGTCTCTGGGCTAGGGAGCCCTCGCCTTTCTGTGAACGGCCGTTTTGGCTCGCTTCACATCCACACTCCTCTCATACAAAGTGTCTCTGGGCTAGGGAGCCCTCGCCTTTCTGTGAACGGCCGTTTTGGCTCGCTTCACATCCACACTCCGCTCATACAAAGTGTCTCTGGGCTAGGGAGCCCTCGCCTTTCTGTGAACGGCCGTTTTGGCTCGCTTCACATCCACACTCCGCTCATACAAAGTGTCTCTGGGCTAGGGAGCCCTCGCCTTTCTGTGAACGGCCGTTTTGGCTCGCTTCACATCCACACTCCGCTCATACAAAGTGTCTCTGGGCTAGGGAGCCCTCGCCTTTCTGTGAACGGCCGTTTTGGCTCGCTTCACATCCACACTCCGCTCATACAAAGTGTCTCTGGGCTAGGGAGCCCTCGCCTTTCTGTGAACGGCCGTTTTGGCTCGCTTCACATCCACACTCCGCTCATACAAAGTGTCTCTGGGCTAGGGAGCCCTCGCCTTTCTGTGAACGGCCGTTTTGGCTCGCTTCACATCCACACTCCGCTCATACAAAGTGTCTCTCTAAACTGCCAGACATTTTAGAGAGAGGGTTTTCTTTACCCCTTTTTTTTTTTTTTTTTTTAATCCAATTTTGCGGGCTCAACCGCTCCACCAGCAATGCCCCCACTATGCAGATGCCTTTAATTTGCCACTGCTCTCCATCGAGGGCCCTACAGATCAATATCCTTTGACTGGTGTATTCTAAAACTCGGTTCTCCGTTTTTTTTTTTTTTTCAATATTTCTAGTTTATTTTATTTTGGCTGTTATCTTACCGATCTCAGCCCTAACCAGGGACGCCATGTTGAAAGCTACAGGTCGCCTCTATATATCTCAATCACCTACTCGAGATATAAACCTGCGGCCGCTCGATATCCCCCGGCGAGGTGCTAAACTCGCCAAGTTCTCGAGTCAATTTACTATTTCTGTCTAGATTACTTCAAGTCACTGGTCTAGTTATATCCAGTTGATATGAAATGTAATCATGAAGAGTTGTTCATCTCTTCTTGTTTGAAATAAACCGAATATATGTCTAGGAGAACCATTATCGCCTGTAATAAAAATAATATTATTATTATCATCATCATCATTATCATCATTTTACGAAAGGGCTTGTAATACTGCTCATTTGAAAGCTTGGTTGTATTACTACTTTTTTAATAAGTATTACCACTGTACTAACACGTAATCATTGTTTGCACTCCCCGGCCTTCTTTGTCCTCCTCCTCCTCCTCCTCCTCCGTCAACGGAACCGACCGTCTGACCCTGCAGTGATTCAGACGGTCGAGGTCCCACATTCAGACAGAGTCAGTGTGGACACAGAGACACCGGAACCCGCAAACAACACTCATCTACATGCTTAGTATTTCTTATCAGTACATAGCATATACATATATAAATATATATATTTTAGCTGAAAAGCATTAACCAGTCAATTGATTCAATCTGTATTTCAGGACATAGTCACCTCAGAGGAAATCAAGGCGCGGCTGGCATTTGGCATGTCCAAGAACTCAATGGATTATAAAAAGTCATCTTTATTTCAATGAAGTTACAGAAAAAGACTAAATAAAAAATATCCATTACAGTTTAAAAGATTATATAAAAACAAAACATGTCATCTGCATCTTGTCTTCCAAGTCACACACTGGTAAAAACTTCAAAATCTCTCAAAGAAGTCTGTAGGCACCATTCTTCTTCTCTCTCCTTCTCCGTGTAAAAAATCTGCTGTGCTCTCGCCAGTTGGCCCTTTTTATAAGGTCCGTCACGTCACGCCATCATCAGTACATAGCTCCAATCACTGTACAGTACGTGTCATATCCCTCCTTCAGTTATTTGTTACTTTGCAGTTACATATCAAATCAAGTAATTCATAAGAATACAAAGCCCCTCTGACCAGAGCTCCCTCTTCTAGGCCTTGCATTCCAGCCGGTCACTCCCCTACTGCATGGGGCCTCTTTCGTTCTGACTCACTCTAACAGTAAGAGAAACCGGCAGAACAGTAAGAGAATGCAGGCATGGCAGGCAAGGGTTATGATACCTTCTGTAGGTATCGTCGCCAAGCATATCATTCTTTTTAAGCAGAGAATTATGAAACATATAATTAATATAGCATTATATATATATACCTTTATACCAACAGTATATATGTTTCCATAATTATTACATGTGAAAAATAGTTTATACGGCTATAGTGGCCCCTCTTTTCTCCATGGCCTCACATTCCGCAGGTTCACTCTCTTTTCACAGACACCGGCTCCGTCTATGGAGACATTTAAAGGCTCAGTTCCATTTTTTATAAGTAGAGCCATCATAGTCTTTCCAGAGTTTAGTTTAAAGATTTATACTGGTCATATAGGAACGACCCAGGATGTCATTGTCCAAAAGTGTCACTCGTTCTGTGGCATTTCACACCCACTCTGTCATTCTGGGAGATCATTGTCCATCATCAATTGAATAATGAAGCATATAATTACATGTGAAAAATAGGTATATACGGCTATATTGGAACGACTCAGGATGTCATTGTCAAAAAGTGTCACTTGTTCTGTGGCACTTCACAGGTGCTATAGATAACATTCAGCCACTAGATGTTAAAGGTGCTATAGATAACATTCAGCCACTAGATGTTAAAGGTGCTATAGATAACATTCAGCCACTAGATGTTAAAGGTGCTATAGATAACATTCAGCCACTAGATGTTAAAGGTGCTATATAGATAACATTCAGCCACTAGATATTAAAGGTGCTATATATAACATTCAGCCACTAGATGTTAAAGGTGCTATAGATAACATTCAGCCACTAGATGTTAAAGGTGCTATAGATAACATTCAGCCACTAGATGTTAAAGGTGCTATATATAACATTCAGCCACTAGATATTAAATGTGCTATATAGATAACATTCAGCCACTAGATGTTAAAGGTGCTATAGATAACATTCAGCCACTAGATGTTAAAGGTGCTATAGATAACATTCAGCCACCAGATATTAAAGGTGCTATATATAACATTCAGCCACTAGATATTAAATGTGCTATATAGATAACATTCAGCCACTAGATGTTAAAGGTGCTATATAGATAACATTCAGCCACTAGATATTAAAGGTGCTATAGATAACATTCAGCCACCAGATATTAAATGTGCTATATATAACATTCAGCCACTAGATGTTAAAGGTGCTATATAGATAACATTCAGCCACTAGATGTTAAAGGTGCTATATATAACATTCAGCCACTAGATGTTAAAGGTGCTATAGATAACATTCAGCCACTAGATGTTAAAGGTGCTATAGATAACATTCAGCCACTAGATGTTAAAGGTGCTATATATAACATCCAGCCACTAGATGTTAAAGGTGCTATAGATAACATTCAGCCACTAGATGTTAAAGGTGCTATATAGATAACATTCAGCCACTAGATCAGGGGTCCCCAAACTTTGTCCTGTGAGGGCCACATAACTGTTCCCTTCTCTGGTGGGGGCCGGGGTCAGTTTGTAACAGAAAAGGTGTGACGATCGCAGGGGTGCCTAAACGTAAACATTTATTGTTTTCCAGAAAGCCACACATAACCAAATATTAATAACCCTTTCCGGGATCTTCACATAAAAAAAAAGTCAGGAAATAAATAATAACACTACACATTAACTGCCACGGATTTTCAGCATCTTATACCATTCTCTGCCAGCACTGTAAGTCTATGGAGATGTTCACCTTCTTTGCAGGGCTATAACTTTTTAAATTGTATTGCTAAATTGACATTACTATGGCCCATTCAACATCGATTATCTATCGTTCAGGATGTAGGAACGTTTTACTTTTTCATTCACACATTCATACAAAAATACCGTCTAGAATATAAACATGTTTTTATCGTTTTCTGCAGTAATTCCTAGAACGTGAGATATAGGCATAAATGCATATATACATTATCAAATGCCGTTTGTTGCCGATCGACGCTATATTAAAAATTTCAACTGTACATGGTCCTAAACGTTATGACTGATCATGCACGGGTGAACAGAGGGGGGGGGGGGGGGGGTCGTTTATAATTCCGTGATTGTCGTTAAATGATTTATGTAGTATGGGTGATATATAGATCGGAGCAGTTTGCATTGATAATAATAAACAAAAACGCTGAAAGTCACGGCAGCCTCCTCTTACCGTTGGGCGATGATACTGGAGCAAACAGATCCCAGTTATTCGATGGGGATCGAGGCGATCCATTTCCGGTTTGTATAATACTAATACACGCCCAAATCATGTCGATTATTGAGTTATGGCAGCGATCCATATCCACGGTGTGTGGCTAGAGTCCTGCGATGATATGCGAGTGGCCGGACGGATTTAGGAGACGCACCGATATCCAACCGGCATTTCCGGTTTGGCAACTCGCCGATCATACACCAGGTGGCAGTATTGAAGCGTTGCAGAGTTGTGCCGAGTCCCACAGCATCAGACAAGGCTCCGTGAGTGAAATATGAATACCATGGCGAAAATATGAAATATGATCAAAATAACGTCGTACGCCGTGGATTGGCAAAATTCGCATGAACTTGAAATACGTTGTACAACGTGAATGGCGCACAAAGTGTTAATGAAATAAATAACACTATTTATGAAATAAATATACAGTACCTACAGGCCACATAGCTCTAGCTCTGTACTATTTAAAAGCACAGTGATTGATTGATTGAATTGATTGATTGAAAACTTTATTAACAGATTGCAGAATGGGTACAATACAGTACAGCTCAATACACACAATTGTTAAGGGGATGCAGACCAGAGAAAGACTTTCGTTTTGTTTACATCAGGGTCCCCCATTTTCAATTCATCAGGACATATATGACACACACGACATACAGATAGACAGTACTGCTACATCTATACATTTATGACATACCAGATTTACAAATACAGTACTGTTTGTGATACAAAAAGAGTCTAAAAAGAGAGTATATACATTTGATATAGAAACTGTACATTGGAGGAGGTTGGGTAGGTGGGGTGGGGGGGGGACTGTACATTGGAGGTGGTTGGGTAGGTGGGGTGGGGTTGGGTAGACAGGGTGGGGGAAACTGTACAACAGTGCAGGACACACTCAAAGGTTATCGCACCTCAGAGATGGCAGTGGACATGTATGACAGGACAAAGGCCCTATGTAAGGGCCTTGGGATTGAGGAACATACTACAAGCCAAAGGAGGAAGCAGAAAAGGATGGACAAGTATGTAGTTGAGTCATCTTGTGGCACAAGCTCAGACCTCAGCTCAGGAGATCAGCTGAGACAGAGACTGTTCTATCCAGTCCTCGACAGCATGCTGCAAGAGCTTGAGAGCAGGTTCTCATGAGTTGGAGAACAACTTATGAGAGGCATACAGGCATGTTATCCAGCCTCAGACCAGTTTCTCTCAGTGGAATTGCTGCAACCCCTCGCCACCCATTACAATATCCAACTACTGCCAGAGAAGATCACAGTTGCAAAGTGTTTCATGGCCAGGACAGGCAGAGATGCAGTCCCTACTATCCAAAGTGTATTTTCCTTCCTGGATGATAATAATAATAATAATAATGCATTTGATTTATAATGCGCCTTTCAGGACACTAAAAAAAAATCCACAAATCGGTGAATGAAGAAATTATAGGATCAAATGAAAACTACTACTTACTAAAAATGGATGTTTAAAAGTACTAAAAACCAACAAAAAATATCAAACACTAACAAACATTCAGCACAGACAATGGGGATGCTGCCATCTAAATTGGGCCGGGCCAAATAAATAATACTTTTATTCTGCACATTTCTAAAACCTCTGTGGATGTATTATTAAAGAAATTATAATAAAAGAAGATAACTTTACATTTATCTATAGCACCTTTAAATTATAAATTCATTAATCAATAATTATTTGGGGGGAAAAGCAATACTTTTATTCTGCACCTTTCAAAAAGCTCAGGTTCAGTTATTTTTTACTCTACATAAAGATGTTATCTATAGGCAGGGGTTCTCAACCTTTCTGCTGCCAAGGCACCCCTGTGTTCAATAAAATATTCCAGGGCACCCCTACATACGATAAAGACTTTCCCGGTCCTGTCTTTTTTGCTACAATGATGATACAATGACTCTTTATTTGCCGTGCTGTCGTTGAGATGTTTTGTTGTTTGTTTGTCTTTGTTGCTTGTTGGTGAATCTGCAAATATGAATTGCCCCACGCGGGATCAATAAAGTTGTCTGAATCTGATGACAAAAGTTTTTTTTTAAATACAGAAAAGGATCACTAAAGTGCTATCTGTTGCAGCTGCACTGTTCTCCATAAAAATAGCATATTTGGATAAGTTTGACAATTTCTCAAAAACAGAAAATCATGTATTTTTTTTAAATACAGAAAAGGATCACCAAGTTACCATTTCTCAAAAAATATAAATAAATACAGAAAATAAGCACTTGTTCACTCAGTGGACATTTCTAGCTCAATGCGAGGTCCGCTGCTGCTGGCTAATGATACGGTCAATACGTGGGGAGATCTTTGACAAGGCAACACGCATGTCATCATCAAGGCTCAACTTGGCCCTATATTTTGTTTTCAGAGCTGTCATGGATGAAAAGCCAGCTTCACACAGATATGTGGTGCTGAATGGTATCAACACCTTAACTGCAGCATCATGAGATACTTGGTACTCAGCACCACACTCTGAAACTAGCTCTCCAGGTGGTATCAGATGAGATTTCAATGAGTTCTTCCAAGAGTTTGGATGGAGATGTGTCAGGAAGTTTTGTCTCAATGTTGTCTGTAAAGTATTTTTTTATCCAGAGTAACTTGGTGATACTTTTCTGTGTTTTATTAAATAATGATTTTCAGATTTTTAGAAATGGTCAAACGTATCCAAATATGGTATTTTCATGGAAAACAGTGCAGCTGCAACAGATAGCACTTTAGGGATAATTTTCTGTAATCCAAAAAGAATTTGGATTCACTATAAAGTGCCTGTTCACTATAAAGTGCCACGTTTTGATATATTGAGCTTTAAACTTTAAGTAAATTTTTTGGAACATGCAACCTAAAACACCTTCCTCCCCCAAACCGTTCCTGCAATTGTTTTATGTTGCATGATGATCATGGATACATTTATGTATTGTATTTTTTATGTGTAAATATCAACATAATCTGTTTGTCCACCCTCAGTACATTTACTATCAATATAATATAGTAGTCTGACTTCATCATCTTTTCAAACGCACACACAGAAGGGAGAATGCCCCCCCTCCTCCCCAGTCCTCCTTCCCAGTCCCCACTCTGCTGTTCTCTGTCGCTCTGAACAGGGCTTTAGCTTGTTGTTAGCTTATGGTAACGGGACATTAATTCCGGTCTTAAACACGACGTGGTCATAAAGGAATGGCAAGGATTGCAAAGCATGTTATATGCATTTGACCCGTTGCGGAATAAAACAGCAGGGATTTGTTTTGGGTCGCAAAAACACTACCCTTGCTGTGTTTCAATGTCCGCGTTCCAGATCCAGACGCTACTAGTACTGCTGAGCTGAGAGACGCTACTCTGCTCACTGCTCAGCCTGCCTGAGATGCATCCTATTGGCTGTGTGCTGGAGCGGATATGAGTCACGACACCACGGATTTTCAAAATAAGAGTATCATAATGACCTTAATGTTGCTAGCTTTCGGAGCCTAGTTATTATAGCTGGAGCTGCGCGTGGGCATAAATGAGACCCGCTATAGGATTTTCAAAATAAGACTGTTGTCATTCTATATTTTTAAAGAACATTGCCAGGCATCTCGCGGAACCCCTGACAGCTCTCCGCGGAACCCCTGTGTGCCGCGGAACCCCTGTTGAGAACTGCTGATCTATAGCACCTTTAATTTCTTCCATATCACCCGTTCCTTTAGCACACGCGTTATACTCCCTTCTGAGACACAGACTTTGCTTTGGATACAATGAGTCACTGGATTACTATTATCCTCAACTCTCATCCAGAGCGGTTCCCTCCTGCTCTGGATTAGGACAGATTACAGGACCCTCCAGATTGGGATTACCGTAGTAATACATCTAGGCTCTTCCTCTTTATGGGGGGGGTGGGGGGGGGGGGGGGTGACATACTAAAGAAGCTACTCACCAAGGTAAAATAACCTGACATCACATTACTCCCCAGTGTGATCTCTCACAGTGTGCTTTTCTTTTATATTGTGATATTGATATATAATCCTATTCTATAATCCTATAGGACTCTCTGAGTCCTGCATTATTATATTGCACCTGATTGGATAAATAACACGCGGGTGCTCTAGTGCGACATCTAGTGGCTGAATGTTATCTATAGCACCTTTAACATCTAGTGGCTGAATGTTATTTATAGCACATTTAACATCTAGTGGCTGAATGTTATCTATAGCACCTTTAACATCTAGTGGCTGAATGTTATTTATAGCACATTTAACATCTAGTGGCTGAATGTTATCTATAGCACCATCTAGTGGCTGAATGTTATCTATAGCACCTTTAACATCTAGTGCCTGAATGTTATCTATAGCACCTTTAACATCTAGTGGCTGAATGTTATCTATAGCACCTTTAACATCTAGTGGCTGAATGTTATCTATAGCACATTTAACATCTAGTGGCTGAATGTTATCTATAGCACCATCTAGTGGCTGAATGTTATCTATAGCACCTTTAATATCTAGTGGCTGAATGTTACCTATAGCACCTTTAACATCTAGTGGCTGAATGTTATATATAGCACCTTTAACATCTAGTGGCTGAATGTTACCTATAGCACCTTTAACATCTAGTGGCTGAATGTTATCTATAGCACCTTTAACATCTAGTGTCTGAATGTTATCTATAGCACCTTTAACATCTAGTGGCTGAATGTTATCTATAGCACCATCTAGTGGCTGAATGTTATTTATAGCACCTTTAACATCTAGTGGCTGATGTTATCTATAGCACCATCTAGTGGCTGAATGTTATCTATAGCACCTTTAACAGCTAGTGGCTGAATGTTATCTATAGCACCATCTAGTGGCTGAATGTTATTTATAGCACCTTTAACATCTAGTTGCTGATGTTATCTATAGCACCTTTAACATCTAGTGGCTGAATGTTATCTATAGCACCTTTAACATCTAGTGCTTTGCTATCGCTTTGCTTTGCTGTCGCAGCCCCTGAACTGTGGAACAGCATCCCCACCTCCATTAGGCTCCTCGCCCCTCGATAGATGCCTTCAAATTGAGGCTCAAAACCCACTTCTACCTACTAGCCTTTCCCGTTCACTGACTCATGCCCTGTTTTCCTATGTGTTTGCCTGTGTGCCCTCCCATACAACGGAGTGTGATTGTTGTCTATATGTATCTTGTGTATCTACCCTCTGTACAGCACTTTGGTTGACACGCGTCATGTGAAATGTGCTATATAATGGCTATATTATATAGTGGCTGAATGTTATCTAGATTTTTTTCATGGCCCCCATTTCAACACCTTTCTCATAGCACTGACATAACACAGAGTGGGGGGGAGAGAGTGGGGGGATGCTGGAGGTCAGGGGAGAGTGGGGGGTGGGGGCAGGGGAAAGAGGGGGGGGACAGGGGGGGCTACTTCAAGACAGACCTTTCACACAGCTGGGCTTGTTGACGCTGGATTTGGACCCCAGACCCAACTGGCCCCAGTTATTGCTCCCGAACATGAAGAGCTTCCCGTTTTCTGTGGGAAAGAAAATACAGCTTAATGTTCCTATTGACTTCCAGTGTGGAAGCAGCACCTTAATGTTCCTATTGACTTCCAGTGTGGAAGCAGCACCTTAATGTTCCTATTGACTTCCAGTGTGGAAGCAGCACCTTAATGTTCCTATTGACTTCCAGTGTGGAAGCAGCACCTTAATGTTCCTATAGACTTCCAGTGTGGAAGCAGCACCTTAATGTTCCTATTGACTTCCAGTGTGGAAGCAGCACCTTAATGTTCCTATTGACTTCCAGTGTGGAAGCAGCACCTTAATGTTCCTATTGACTTCCAGTGTGGAAGCAGCACCTTAATGTTCCTATTGACTTCCAGTGTGGAAGCAGCACCTTAATGTTCCTATTGACTTCCAGTGTGGAAGCAGCACCTTAATGTTCCTATTGACTTCCAGTGTGGAAGCAGCACCTTAATGTTCCTATTGACTTCCAGTGTGGAAGCAGCACCTTAATGTTCCTATTGACTTCCAGTGTGGAAGCAGCACCTTAATGTTCCTATTGACTTCCAGTGTGGAAGCAGCACCTTAATGTTCCTATTGACTTCCAGTGTGGAAGCCCTGGATGTAGGCCACAGTAACGTTTTAGGCCCAATCATCATCATCATCATCATCATCATCATCATCATCATCATCATCATCATCATCATCATCATCAGCATCATCATCATCATCACCATCATCACCATCATCATCATCATCATCATCATCACCATCATCATCATCACCATCATCATCATCAACCTTTATTTATTCTCGAGATTACAATTGAGGTCATGTACATGGGTACCTTGGTCGCGTAGTGTATCTTGTAGACCAGGCCCATTGCAAGTTGCTGTACTCTGTCGTCTACTCTAAGCCATCCTAGGTTGTCAAAGTGGGCAGGGGTGAGGTGGGTTCTAGGAGTAAGGTCAAGTAGTAGTCTGACCAGTTTGTTTTGAGATGTTTGTAATTTTGTTTTTAGCGCCTTTGAGGTGCTTTGGTACCATGAGGTGCAAGCATAGTCGTAGTACCCTTGAATGAGTGCTCCTGCCAGAGTCTTCAGGGTATTCTTGTTTACCAGAGAGGAGATCCGGTACAAGAATCGAGTTCGTTGGTTGACTTTTTTTATTACATTGGATGCCATTTTGTCACAGGAAAGATTTGCCTCTAGGATGGAACCCAGGTAGGTAATATCATCTTTCCTTGTGACAATATTGTCTCCCACTGTAACTGAGAAGCCGCCGGTCTTGCTGAGTTTGTTATTTGATCCAAAGAGAATGGACTCTGTTTTGCCCAGGTGTAATGATAGTTTGTTATCAGCGAGCCATATGCAGATTTTGCCTAGTTCTGAGCTGAGGGTTTTTTCAACCTGTAACTTGTTCTTGTCAGAGACCAGCAGGGCTGAGTCGTCCGCAAACAGGAACAAGTTGCAGTCACAAGCTGACGACATGTATTTGCATAAATTAGGAACAGTAGCGGTCCTAGTATGCTTCCTTGTGGAACACCACAGCTCACTGTGAGGGGGGGGGGGATAGGGTACCGTTTACCTCCACCATCTGTTCTCTCCCCTCCAGCTAGGATTGCATCCAGCTCACTGATGAACTATCAAAACCAATTGCTTTTAGCTTGTCAATCAGAATGGAGTGAGGGTGTCATAGCAGCATGGGGGGGGGGGTACAGTGATCCAAATGTAAACAAATAAGAAATAATAATGAAGACATGTTTTCATTCTCCATTTGATTGACTAAGCTCTTGATACAAGGAACAACATATGAGTTTTTAAGTGTATTTGTTGCATTTCGTGGCTGTAAAAAGTTGTGTTTACGTTGGTAATGTTTGTAAACACTAGAGTGAAAACTAGTATATTTTAATTTACAAAGAGTGAAGAAAGTATTCTCCATCTACACATAGAATGTAATCATGCGAGGCGGTTAGGTGGCCGAGCGGAGATTGCGTTCGTCACCAACCCCGGAGCTGTGAGCTGGATTCGCCTGTTCGAATCCAGCTCACAGCTCCGGGGTTGTCACCAGCTTGGCTGGCCGTCTGCACTAATACAATTGGCTGTATTAGAGGGTGGGAGAAGCTGGCGGGGTGGGTCCGGGTCGTTGTAAACAGCGACTCCTACAGTTCGGTCGGGGCGCCTGCTAAGCGCGGATAGGACTTGAGGGGGATAGTGTGGTCCTCCCACACGCTACGCCCTCTCGATGAGAATCCGCGCTGCCAGGTGAAAAGAAGCGGTGATTGGCTGGACGTGTGTCGGAGGAAGCACGTGGTAGCCTCCACTCTCCCAGATGATCTGACTGTGGGGGGTAAGTGCGCAGCGACCAGGAAGGGACTGGGAATTGGCATACGACTAACATTGGGATGGGAGAAAATCGGAGGAAAATGGAGGGGGAAAAAGACCAAAAAAAAATAAAAAATAATGTAATCATGCGCCACAATGAAATAGTCAAAGACCACAGATTGGGGCTAATAATTACTAGAAGTAGGTTTTAGTGCCTCAAGTTTCAAGTTCACGTTTTGGTTTATTTGTCACATATAAGGTGCATTACAGTGAAATGCTTGGTTCTGTATGAGCCCCTGCGATTGTGCTACATACAGTAAAACGTTTAAAGAATAAAGACCAAACACTATACACACATATACAATATACAAAACTAAAGTACAAACTAAAGTACAAAATGTCTCAAGACGTGTCTCTTACCTGTAATTAATGCTGTGTGTTCGTCCCCGCAGGCAATTTGCAGGGGGACGTCATTTTTAAGCCAAAATTTACTAGGGATGTTATCAGCAAATTTGCTCTTTCCAAACGTGAACACCGCTCCCGATTCTGTGAGATAAGAGATAAAAAAAAATAACATATTCTGTGTTTCGGTTGCATTCGTTAGTTAATTGTGTTTTAGAATGAAAGTCAGGGTAACATTCTATCCAGTTTAAAACCATTTAAACACTATTTATTATTATTTGTATAACTTTTAATCACAAACAAACTTTAGCAACCGACACAAATGTGTCAAGTAGACCAAGTATGTTTAAAGGTGACATGCATTATAAATGCATTTTTCAGTCTCTAGCAGTCTAGATACTATATCTATATCTGTATATCTCTTACCTACTCTTACTACTTACACTGCTGACCAGTATGACTTACTACCATAGTGTCTTTATACCTGTATCACTGTACATATTAATACTATATCTATATCTGTACATATCTCTTACCTACTCTTACTAGTTACACTGCTGACCAGTATGACTTACTACCATAGTGTCTTTATACCTGTATCACTGTACATATTAATACTATATCTATATCTGTACATATCTCTTACCTACTCTTACTAGTTATACTGCTGACCAGTATGACTTACTACCATAGTGTCTTTATACCTGTATCACTGTACATATTAATACTATATCTATATATGTCAATATCTCTTACCTACTCTTACTAGTTAATTACACTGCTGGCCAGTATGACTTACTACCATAGTGTCTACAAGATACACTACACCACTAAGGTACCCATGTACATGTCAAAATACTTCCCAAAGGTCAGTGAATACCACGATCACAACACCAGAGGGAGCTCCACAAATCATGTTAAACCCAGATTCGGCTCAAACAAGGGACTAAACACGTTTCGCAATTATGCCAGATCAATGTGGAACGCCCTACCCAAAGCTGTAAAGGAATGTGAATCACTACCCACTTTCAAAACCACTCTCAAAGAGCACCTACGGGAGACTGCAATTCTAAACTGGCCCCTGTAAATGTCCTAACTCAACCCCCTCCAATGTACAGTAAATGACCTAACCCAAGAATACACAAGGCCCCCTTCTTGGAACAAAGTATGTTTTCGTCAATATTCCACTGTACAGTCTTGCTTGTTGTACAGTTGTACAGTTTCCCCCACGACCCCCCCCCCCCACCCACCCCGCCTACCGCCCCCCCCCCCCGACCCCACCCTCCCAACCTCCTCCAATGTAGAGTTTCTAAGTCAAATGCATATACTCTCTTTTTTACTCTTTTTGTATCACAAACAGTACTGTATTTGTAAATCTGGTATGTCATAAATGTATAGATGTAGCAGTACTGTCTATCTGTATGTCATGTATGTCATAAATGTTATGATGAATTGAAAATGGGGGACCCTGATGTAAACAAGACGAAAGTCTTTCTCTGGTCTGCATCCCCTTAACAATTGTATGTATTGAGCTGTACTGTACTGTACCCATTCTGCAATCTGTTAATAAAGTGTTCAATCAATCGATCAATCAGTCTTTATCTGCATCACTGTACATATTAATACTATATATCTATAGACTTACTACCAGAGTGTCTTTATACCTGTATCACTGTACATATTAATACTATATCTATAGACTTACTACCGGAGTGTCTTTATACCTGTATCACTGTACATATTAATACTAACGTTACAACTGTACATACCTCTGATTAGCACTAGTATTACTCCGTGGTACTAATGTATAATGTTACACCCAGTTGAATCACCTGTACATTGCACATTGCTGTTGCACTTTACTGTTAATACATTTGCACTCTTATTTTGAATAAGTTGAATGCCAACTTATTTTCGTTGTACTGTACTTGTACTAATAATGCATGTGAATGTGATCGAATGTGATTTGAATCGAATGATCACAGCGACACACTGCTGCAGCGCGCACGCTGTTTGTTTACACACAACACAACACGTTTTCAATCGGTGTCGTCAGGAGAGAGATTCTCTACATTATGATGATTAATATTGTCTTATTATTATTACCGGGTATCTTCTCGTCCTGGTCTCCGCGTCCATCTCTCTCTGTGTGTGTGTGTAAGCGGCTTTGTAGTGTCGTGTAGTGTTGTGTAGTCGGTGTGTAGTGTAGTGTGTAGTCAAGCAGCTTGTTTTGGTCTGAGACACAACCCGGAAGTAAACAACATTATTCTCCAAGGCTACAGAGCTACTCACCACGTGATCATTAACCCCTTCACTGCCGCGCGGCACAAGGTTTGATTGATTGATTGATTGGTTGATTGATTGATTGATTGAACATTTTATTAACAGATTGCAGAATGGGTACAGTACAGTACAGCTCAATACACACAATTGTTAAGGGGATGCAGACCAGAGAAAGACTTTCGTCTTGTTTACATCAGGGTCCCCCATTTTCAATTAATCATAACATACACGACATGAATGAATGAATGAATGAAAACTTTATTTAACAGATTGCAGAATGGGTACTGTGACGGGTGGCATTAATGAGAAAGGAGGAGGGGCCTCAATGAGCCAGGTTCCGTTATAGGGGGCTACCTGCGGGAGGAACGTTAGTTGGACGTTTTTTTTTGAATGTGCAAGAATGCGGAAGCGGATGAAGGGGAGTGAGCGGTGGTGGAAGGCGAGCGAGGCAGCGTATGGAGAGCAGGGAGAGTGGAGTCCTCGTGAATGGCCCCGGCCGGTGGAAGACTGTCCAGGGTTTTGGGTGAATCGAGATGGGAGCGAGTGGAATGAGGGCTTGCGTCAGGAGGGACGCGAGTCACCGGGTGCGAGCCCAGTGTCCCCTAGGGGTGTGACGTGTGGAGAGGGAGGTGAGGTGACGGAGGCTTCAGCCAAGGAAAGGGAGACGGATAGTGACAGTATGGAGTGTAGTGAGGGAGAGGGGAGCGGGGGAGAAGGGTGGACGAGGGTGGGGAAGAAGAGTAGGGTAAGTGAGGGGAAGGGGAGTAAGAGGAAGAAGGGGAGGGGAGATAGCTTGAGTGGGTCAGAGGATGAGGGCAGAGGGAAGGATTTTGTAGAAGGGTTGAATGTAGTGGTGCGGTTTGAGGGAGGAGGCGGGGTTAGGGAAATGGAGCCGAGACAGCTGTCAGGAATCATTAAGGCGCAGGTAGGAGAGGTAAGGTATGCAAGGACGTTAGGGGATGGGAACTTGTTTATAGGATGTGTAAGTGTAGTGCAGGTAGAGAAGGCTAGGGAAATGAAGAGCGTTGGAAAAGTGAAGGTCTGTGGAGTGGGGATAGTAGGGGAGAAGAGGGATGGTGGTTGCAAGGGGGTGATTAGTGGAATTCCAATTAGGGTTAGTGAAGGGCAGCTGTTAGGAGAGTTGAGGAGTGACGAACGTAATGGGAAAGTTAAGAGTGTAGAGAGGATGAAGAGAGGGGCAGAGAAGGTGGTGACAGGGACGGTAGTCGTGCAGTTTGAGGGTGAGGTTAGGCCGAGAGTGGTATTTGTAGGGTTTATGGCGTATAGGGTTAGGGAGTTTGTGCCGAATCCGTTGAGGTGTTACAGGTGTCAGGAGTTTGGTCATATAGCTAAGTTGTGTAGGAAGGGGCAGAGATGTGGTAGATGTAGTGGGGAGCATGAGTATGGGGAGTGTGACCAGGGAGTGGAGCCGAGGTGTTGTAGTTGTGGTGGGAAGCATAGTGTAGCGTATTGGGGTTGTGAGGCGATGAAGCGAGAGGTAGTGGTCCAGCGGGTGAGAAGGGAAGGTAGAATTTCATATGCGGAGGCAGCTAGGAAGGTAGGACAGGGACAGCAGGGCAAGGGAGAGGGGTTTAGAGAAGGGCAGTTGGCAGTGAGGATAGTGCAGGAGGGTCAGGGACAGCAAGAGAGGGCACAGGGTTTTAGGAAAGGGCAGCTGACAGTAGAGGAGGTACAGGAGGAGGAGAGGAGGGTGTGGAGGGGGAAGTTGGATTTAGTGGCCTTTGTGGCAGGGGTAGTGAATACGACGGCGACGGTTAGCAGTAGGACAGAGAGGACTAGGTTGATAGTTTTAGCAGCAGTGGGGCACTTGGGTATGGAGGGGTTGACGGTGGAGGATGTTATAAGGGAGTTGAAGAGGGTGGCTGATCTGGTGGAGTTAGAGAAGGGGGGTGTGAGTGAGCGGGTGGTTCGGAGCCAGGCTACGGGGGGTGATGAAGCATGTATCGTGGAGGGGGACTCAGTCAGGGGGAAGCAGCGTTAGCTGCAATTCAGGGTGGTGGGCGCAGGAGGCAATAGGGGGTATCTGCAGAGCTGCAGAGCCAGGCTGGACGGGTATAAGTGGTCTGGACAAGTATAAGTGGTCTGGACAAGTAGTTGCGAATGGGGGGGGGGGGGGTTTGTCTCGTTTACATAGGTACATTATACATAGACAGTAATGTTACATCTAGACATGTAATAATAGAGTAAACTTGTACCCATACAGTGTTACATCTAGACATACCAGATCTAGTAATAATAGAGTAAACTTAACTTTCGTCTCAGTAACAATGTTCATAAAGTGTTGAGTGCTACAGTGTAGGTTAGTTTATTAGGACAATTCCACCATTGTGGGGCAAGGACTAAGAATAGGCGACTTCTCTTTGATGACCCTCCCGGAGCTTGGATAGGAGTAGGAATAAACTGTACATATACAGCACTGTTTGAACCTGGCACACAACATACTTCACATGTCATTTTTCTTTTTGTTATTCCACCATTGTGGGGCAAGGACTAAGAATAGGAGACTTCTCTTTGATGACCCGAATTCTCTTTGATGACCCTCCCGGAGCTTGGATAGGAGTAGGAATAAACTGTACATATACAGCACTGTTTGAACCTGGCACACAACATACTTCACATGTCATTTTTCTTTTTGTGGAGACGAAGATGATGAGTACCGGTCTTCTCCTCAGACATAAAATCAGTTTTCCAATACAAGTACGACTCAAGACACAGAACATTAGTATGCAAAATAAAAAATGAACACAGATTTTGAGTGTGAATGAAAACTTTATTGCAACAAGATTGCAGAATGGGTACAATACAGTACGGCTCAATACACACAATTGTTAAGGGGATGCAGACCAGAGAAAGAAGTTTTGTCTTGTCTTCTCGTACTGAAAACGTGACTGTTAGCACAGAGACGGCTGCAGTTACACACAGGGCCATTTTCGTTTCGTTTTCAGGGTCAGTTTCGCTTTTCAGAACGAAACGTAATGGCAGGCAAGTTGCCCAGTCCACACGAGCGCTGGATTTAATATAACCATGATTGTATGTGCGCAGTTGCACTGTTCGGCCACACACAACCGGGGATTTGCTACACTGCAACCCCGGTCTTTGAAAACCGGAGTCCAGGGTGAAGTTTTGCGGTTTTGTGTGGGCATAGCAACCAAGGTTCCCAGTGTACAGCAGAGCTGTCGCAATTATTTCCCATGTTCACGGCAGACTGTAAAAAAACAATAGCAAGTTAGCAACCGAGCGCGGGGTAGAGAGATTAGTGTCTCGTTTACATCAGGGTCATATCGACCCTGTACCCGTTGCTCTTGAAGGGCTATTAGACAAGTACAGTACAATGAGAGAGGTAGTGCGACCTTCCACACGTTACTCTCCCAGTGAGAATCTGCGCTGCCAGGCTGGCCGCACATGCGTCGGAGGAAAGCATGAGACAGTCTCCGGAGTTTCTTTCCAGCGATACGCGTCCGGCGTAGATGACAACATATTTAGTATGATTACAAATCCTGAAAATTAAGAAGTTGTCCTTTAGGTGGTCAGAGACTAAACCATTTAGGCGGGATGACTAACAGCTATAGTCAGAGAACACCCTGGAGTGTGTGTGTGTGTGTGTGTGTGTGTGTGTGTCCACCCATGTACATGCAGGTGAGTTAAAGGAGAAATGTAGGTGTCATGGGGGGGGGGGGGGGGGGGGGGTACAGGTATGGACAGGGTAATAGTAGAAAGACATAAATACAGGCAATAAAATGTCATCTGAATATAAAAAATATGAGAAAAATAAACAGTATTATTCAGGCGAGGGTCTGTACCCTAACTGGCATGATATACATTATAGGTGCTGCAGGTTTTGGTGGTTAAGAGTCAGACACAGTTAGCAGTCAGACATTCCTAATAGTCGTGCAGCCATTAGTTCTCCAGCTGCTGGCAGCAGCATCTTTGAGGGAACAAAGTGACAACTAAACACACATCCTCCAACTGTTGACACACTGACTCTATTATTACATGTCTAGATGTAACATTACTGTCTATGTATAATGTACCTATGTAAACGAGACGAACCCCGCCCCCCCCCCCCCCCCCCCCCCCCATTCGCAACTACTTGTCCAGACCACTTATACTTGTCCAGACCACTTATACCCGTCCAGCCTGGCTCTGCGGCTCTGCAGATACCCCCTACTCGCAGGAGGGGCAGTATGGGAGGTGAAGGGGGCCAGGAGATGGCGGTGTTGTGCAGTTGCGATCGTGTCAAACTAAAGGAAGTGGCGGTAATGCACTCTGTAGGTGCCAACTGCCAATAAATCAGACAAAGAAGAAGAAGAAGAAGGAACGTTAGTTGGAATTGTTTGTTGCGGCCGGTGCAGTGAGGTAGGTGCACACCTCACTCCGGAATGCAGGAACAAGCATTACACGCTAAAATCACTTGCCTGGTTCCCAGCGGGATTGAAAGTAGTCGGTAGGATTATAGGACTTGATTGATTGATTGAAAAGTTTATTAACAGATTGCAGAATGGGTACAGTACAGTACAGCTCAATACATACAATTGTTAAGGGGATGCAGACCAGAGAAAGACTTTCGTCTTGTTTACATCAGGGTCCCCCATTTTCAATTCATCATAACATATATGACATACATGACATACAGATAGACAGTACTGCTACATCTATACATTTATATGACTGAACTATCCACACACAAGTACATACACGACACGCACGCTGAGCACGCTCACACACTAGCAGCCACTTTAACACTCATGACGCACACACGCACACTTATGGCCAGAGGAAAGGCCACTTAAAGTAGTATAACATCAGGAACAGTGTATTGCACTACTAAAGCTAACTAGCATGTCCTATATGCTCTGTAAATACTAATGTACAGATACCGAGATGGCACACCATGTACCTGTTTATTGCACTGTTTTATTGGATTCTATTAATATGTTGTACCACTGTATTTTTATTGGATTCTATTATATGTTGTACCACTGTATTGCACATCGTCGCGGGCAAGACCAGCCGCATTTCATTGTATACCTGTATGCCGTGACAATTAAAACTCTTGAATCTTGAATCTTGAATCTTGAATCATATCAGATTTGCAAATACAGTACTGTTTGTGATACAGAAGTGTCCAGAAAAGGAGTGTATATACATTTGGCATAGAAACTGTACATTGGAGGAGGTTGGTTGGGTGGGGTGGGGTGGGGTTGGGTGGGTTGGGTGAGGGCTGTACATTGGAGGTGGGGGGGGGGGGGGGGGGGGGTTGGGAAGGGGACACACACATTTTACACTGTACATTGGAATATTGACAAAGCCTTACTTGGTCATTTACTGTACAACTAGGTTAGGACATTTGTAGGGGCCAGTTTCGAATTGCAGTCTCACGTAGGTGTTTTTTGAGAGTGTTTTTGAAGGTGGGTAGTGATTCACATTCCTTTACAGCTTTAGGCAGGGCGTTCCACATTGATGTGGCATAATTGCGAAACGTGTTTAGTCCCTTGTTTGAGCCGAATCTGGGTTTTACATGATTTGTGGAGCTCCCTCTGGTGTTGTGATCGTGGTATTCACTGACCTTTGGGAAGTATTTTGACATGTACATGGGTACCTTGGTCGCGTAGTGTATCTTGTAGACCAGGCCCATTGCAAGTTGCTGTACTCTGTCGTCTACTCTAAGCCATCCTAGGTTGTCAAAGTGGGCAGGGGTGAGGTGGGTTCTAGGAGTCAGGTCAAGTAGTAGTCTGACTAGCTTGTTTTGAGATGTTTGTAATTTGTTTTTTAGTGCCTTTGAGGTGCTTTGGTACCATGAGGTGCAAGCATAGTCGTAGTACCCTTGAATGAGTGCTCCTGCTAGAGTCTTCAGGGTATTCTTGTTTACCAGAGAGGAGATCCGGTACAAGAATCGCGTTCGTTGGTTGACTTTTTTTATTACATTGGATGCCATTTTGTCACAGGAAAGATTAGCCTCTAGGATGGAACCCAGGTAGGTAATTTCATCTTTCCTTGTGATAATATTGTCACCCACTGTAACCGAGAAGCCGTCGGTCTTGCTGAGTTTGTTATTTGAACCGAAGAGAATGGACTCTGTTTTGCCCATGTGTAATGATAGTTTGTTGTCGGCGAGCCATATGCAGATTTTGCCTAGTTCCGAGCTGAGGGCTTTTTCAACCTGTAACTTGTTCTTGTCAGAGACCAGCAGGGCTGAGTCGTCCGCAAACAGGAACAAGTTGCAGTCACAAGCTGACGACATGTCATTTGCATAAATTAGGAATAGTAGCGGTCTTAGTATGCTTCCTTGTGGACCACCGACGAACCAGAGCACCAGTGGTCCAGCTGCTCTTGCCGTGAAACACTTTTAGTATATATTGTTTGGTAGTTTAATATAATGTCTAATCCGCCCGGGCCAATGGGCCGGTAGACGGGCAAAAAGAATTGGGTCTTGCCCTTGGGCCGGATTAGTTTTCTTTACATGTATGTTTGTTTGTTTATTTGTGTGTCCGTTTCCCCCCCACCATAACACCAACCCATGTACAAGGTACCTCTCTCAGACGTGAACACGGGCAGGCTTAGTGTGCCATTATTATATGGATGCCGTGATTATGCACAGTTTGCACAAGTTGAATCACAGAGTGGTAGGATATCTGTTTACTTCATTGTGAGAAGTTTGACATCCCTTTTTATACAGTTCTTGACGTGGTATTTATTGATGTGTGATAAAGTTTCCTTCATTGTGTGAAGTGCTATTTATTAACAATCGATATCGTATGAAGTGCTATTTATTGACAATTGATCGTATGACATGCTATTTATTGACAATTGATATTACTCTCCTTCATTGTGTGAAGTGTCACCAGGTTGCTGTGAATAAAACCCTGCCCGGTCAAGACTGATTGGGGTTCCTGAGCATGAGGTTGAAGTGGGCTTATAATAATGTTGTCCACTCCTTTTTATGTAATAAATATTATGGTTAAATTAACCTACACTCTTGTGTCTTTCTTAAAGCTAGGAACTTAGCGGGTGTAACATTTGGCGTAGTCAGTAGTCCTAGCTAAGTAAGCATTTATCTTTTCATGGGGGAAGCGGATTACATGTTTTTTTCCTTATTTTTGAGCACGTGAAACGGCAAGAGCAGCGGTGGGCCAGGGCCACGCAGCAGAGAGGATCCAGGGCCATTGTGGTCTTCTCATCAGTTCTCATAGGCCATGGAGCCAGACGCGATGGCGCAGCGCATACAGGAGTTGGAGCAGGAGTTGCAGAGACTGCAGCCAGACGTTCAACCAGGAGCTTCGAGCAGCACTGGGGACAATGTGGAGCCAGCTGCAGAGGCTCAAGGGGGAACACGGTTGGTGTACATCCAGCAGAGTGAAAAGGTACCCAAATTCTCTGGCAATCTGGATAACGCAGACTCGCCTACCCTGGAAGAATGGATTGAACTGATTGAGAACCATATCCAGTTAAAATCGTCTGAAAAAGAAAAAGCTAATTGTGTGTATAACCATTTAGAAGGGGCGGCCCGGGTAGAGGTTAAATATCTTCCCAAACAAGAGAGAGAGACTGTTGGTGGAATAATTCAGATATTGAGAGAAGTGTATGGATGTTCACACTCTCTAATCTCTCTTCAGCGCAGGTTTTTTAACCGCAAACAACGTGAGGGGGAGTCATTGTTGGACTATTCCCATGCCCTTATGTCCCAAATGGATCAGATTGTTCAAACAGACGCACAGGCTAAGCCTAAGTCCCAAAGAGACCTGCGTGACCAATTTTGTGAGGGGGTCAAGGACCATGGTTTGAGTATAAGATTACGAGACAAAATTTGTGTGAACCCTAATTGGAAAATTAGGGATGTACGGAGGGAGGCTGTTGAGTGGACAGCGCAGTGTGAAAAACGGTCATTTAAAAAGGATAATCACTCCCCTCCATTTTCGAATGAAGTCCAGGCACAAGTGTCCTGCGAGCCAATTGAAAATAAATCAAGTTATTCTGAACTGAAAGCCCTCATTGAGGCTCAACAGAGACAATTGGATGTGCTAATGAAAGCATTGCAGCCCTTCAAACAGGAAGGTGGGGCTCAACCTCCATCTAGATTTAGAAGAGCTCCTGCTCCTGATGGAAAGCCTATCTGTTTTCGGTGTGATCAAAGGGGCCATATAGCACGTTACTGCACTGCAGCTCTCCCAAAAACATCCCAGCCCAAAAAGGGACCAGGCCAAGCAGAGGGACGAGAGCCCACTACTACCGAGCAAAGTCATATAAACCCTGAGACTAAGCTTGATTCAGGACGAAATCCATCTGTTATGTCGACACTTGTGAGTGAATGTCCAGTAGTGGAGGTTAAGATGGGGGAAATTGTGGTTCCATCATTATTGGATACTGGGTCCATGGTCACAACGATGACTGAGAGTTTTTTTAAAGAACATTTTGGTCACCTCACCGATGCTCAGTTACGTGAGTGTGCATGGTTAGATCTTCGGGCAGGAAATGGTCTAGAGCTGCCATACCTGGGTTATTTGGAGTTGGACATCACGATTTTGGGAAAATGTATCACGGGCAGGGGTGTCCTGGTAGTCAGAGATGCAGATGACCCTCAAATGCAGCATAAAAAAAGGTTAACCACGGGAGTACTGGGTATGAATGTAATCAAAGGGTTTTATCAGGAGTTGTTTGTACAGTCTGGCTCTAGTCTTTTTGAGGATCCTAGAGTGACAGAGGCCCCGGAATGGAGACGAGCCCTTAGACACTGCCAAGTGGAGGAGACCATGGCCAATTCCCCTGAGCCCTTCAGAGTCAGAGTGAGAGGTAAGCGGCCATTTTGTGTAGCTGCCGGTACATTAATAATGGTCCCTGTAACATGTCCTAAGGTCCATTCACAGCAGCACATGGAATTATTGGTGGAGCCATTACGGCCAGGTGAGGGGGTACTTCCAGAAGGGCTGTTGGTTTCACCAGCCCTAGTGACAGCTGAAGCAGGGATAACATATGTACCAATCACTAATGTGGGCTACTCTGATGTTTGGCTAACCCCACGCAGGGTCATCGCTACGGTGAGCATGGTAACTATAGTATCAGAACCAGCTCCTCAGGTTGAGTTTCGCAGGGATGTGATTAACAATGAGTGCACAGCATCTGTGTCCCTTCCAGGAACTGAAGCTGGGGGGGGGGCTGACTGGGTTTTGCCTAATTCTTTTGAGGGATTAGATGCATCTGAGCAACAACAAGCGGCAGCTTTGATTAATAAATATAACAGTCTGTTTGCAAAAAGTGAAGCTGATTTGGGCTGTACCAATCTGATTCAGCATGAGATCCCCCTGCTAGATGATGCTCCTGTACGGCAGCCGTACCGTCGCATCATCCCGTCTCAATATGATATGGTGAGGGCCCACATAAAACAACTGCTGGACAGCCAGATCATCAGAGAGAGTTGTAGCCCTTATGCATCACCCATTGTCATGGTACAGAAGAAAGACGGCGGAAACCGAATGTGTGTAGACTATCGTCGCCTCAATGCTAAGACTAGGAAAGATGCGTTCCCTTTGCCACGGATTGAGGAGTCATTAGATGGACTGGTGGGAGCTAAATGGTTTTCAACTCTGGACTTAGCCAGTGGCTACAACCAAGTGGAGGTTGTGGAAAAGGATAGGGCAAAGACGGCATTCTGTACTCCATTCGGTCTATTCGAATTTAATAGGATGTCATTTGGATTGTGCAATGCTCCTAGCACTTTTCAACGCCTTATGGAGCGCATGTTCGGAGATTGCCGTTATCAGTCTGTTTTACTGTACCTTGATGATGTGATTGTGTTCTCTTCCTCTGTTCAGCAGCACATAGAGAGGCTGGAGGAAGTTTTCTCTCGGCTACAGAAGCAGGGGCTCAAGGTAAAGGGTTCTAAATGCCATTTCTTTCAGAGGCAAGTGAAATATCTGGGCCATGTAGTTTCGGCTGAGGGAGTGGCAACAGACCCGGACAAGGTAGCAATTGTGAAGGAGTGGCGGACCCCCACTAATCTGGCCGAGCTCAAATCTTTCCTGGGGTTTGCTAGTTACTATCGGCGCTTTATAGCTGGGTTTGCAAAGATGGCTGCTCCTTTAAATCATGCAGCAGCACAATTGTCCCCAGGCATAAAAAAGGGTAAGACTCCCAGGAAGCCACTGGCCCCGGTCTGGACACCAGAGTGTGAAGAGAATTTTGGCCAGATAAAGACGGCGCTGATCTCTGCACCAGTGTTGGCCTATGCAGATTTTCATAGGCCATTTGTGTTACAGATTGATGCTAGTCATGCGGGGTTGGGGGCAGTACTTTGCCAGGAACATGGAGGGAAGCTCAGGCCTGTCGCTTATGCTAGTAGGGCACTTAAACCTACAGAAAAGAACATGCAGAACTATAGCTCTATGAAACTAGAGTTTCTTGCTCTTAAGTGGGCAGTGTCGGAGAAATTCAGAGGGTATCTGTTAGGGGGTTCCTGCACTGTATATACAGATAACAACCCACTTACCCACCTAGACACAGCTAAACTTGGTGCAGTAGAGCAACGATGGGCAGGCGAGCTGGCTCCATTTAACCTTACTTTAAAATATCGTCCTGGGACTAGGAATGGTAATGCGGATGCCTTGTCTCGCCGGTACAGGGAGCCCAGTACGACTGAGGCCTCGGAGGAGGAAGATGTCTGGGAGGAAGGGCTCTTTGGCATCCAGTCTGACATTTCTGTGCTTCCAGGTTGTTCCAAGGAGAGCCTAGCCGTGTTGCAAGAACAAGATCCAGTTATTGGACCACTGTTGGCCTGTTGGAGAAAAGCCAGGCCACCCGATGCAAAGGAGAGGGAGAGGTTTGGCCAGGGTACCAAGGAGCTTGCACGCCAATGGGGGCGCCTGAGAGAGGAAGGGACAGTGCTGTATCGACAGTGTAAATCTCCTGATGGTGGTAAGGAGATCTATCAGCTTGTACTACCACAGTGTTTACATAAAGATGTGCTCACTCAGCTGCATGATAATCATGGGCATCAGGGGGTGGAGCGGACGTTGCAGCTTGCGCGTTCGCGGTGTTACTGGCCAAATATGTACAGGGATGTCGAGAAATGGTGTCTGCAGTGTGGGAGATGTGTGTTGGCTAAAGCTGTACAGCCAAAAATTAAACCAGTTATGGGCAGTCTACAGGCCTCTAGGCCAGTGGTTCCCAACCTTTTTTGAGTACTGTACCACCAAAGCATTTCAAGCCAACCAAAAGTACCACCTACTATGCAATCAATCGTGGTGATGCCCAGGATGTATAATTAATAAATTAATAGTCTATATATTGTGGCAGACCGGCTGTGTGTGTGTGTGTGTGTGTGTGTGTGTGTGTGTGTGTGTGTGTGTGTGTGTGTGTGTGTGTGTGTGTGTGTGTGTAGCTAAGGTGAAACCTGGGAGTGGAAGAAGGAGAGAAGTGATGAGGAGAGATAGAGAAGAGGAGATTTTTGTCTTTGTGACCCAATGCGACAATTAATGTGACACTTAAATCATATATTCAATCATAACTAATCATATAAATTATAATAGCCATTGTTTAAAGACTAAAAAAAAGTTAGTAACTCACCAATTAATGTGACACTTGAGCCTGTCATACAAGCTAAGAACAGTTGTGTCTTTACCTTGAAGAGAGAGATTCAGCTGGTTGAGTTTGCTGAAAATGTCAGAGAGGTTTCCCAGCCGAGCTACCCAGTCTGTGTCGTCGAACATCGCCACAAGGGGGTGTGTGTGCTCAGACAGAAATGCCCTCACTTCATTGCGCAGCTCGAACAGCTGCTCGCTGTAACGTCTTCCCTCGGGATAACCGTCGGTGTGAAGCAGGAGCTGTTTATGTTCTGAGTCTGACCCACCGTCTTCACAAAGTGACTGAAACAGTCTATGATTCAAAGGCCTGGACTGTATGAAGTTGATCACTTTTACGGCATCATTCAAAACATAATTTAACTCTGGACGCCGTCTGTGCACACATGAGCAGTATTTCCAATCCAGCTTGTGTTGAGAGAAAAAATTGTCAATAACGTTAAAAACGTCCAGTCCAGTAGTTCTCCCCGTGAGTTTCTTGCAAAACAGAATGTGCTCGTTCATCTCCAAAGTGTCTTTGTAACGCACAAACGCAATCAGTTGTGCTTCCCCACTGACATCCGTCTATTCATCCAACTGCAAAGCGAACATAATTTATATGCTTTACATTGTTTCTGGATGAACCATCTCGACTCAGCCATTGATCCATAATGATTTTTATCTCAATAAACACCAGCGCTTCAATGAATACCTGACAGCTGACAGACAGTCCGGCGCCGGCGGGCGGGAAGCTGAACTCAGCGCCAATAATAATATAATTATAGCCAGCAAATGATTACTTAATTTGAATGCCCCCAATTTTGGTTACATTATTACAGATTATGCATTATTCATTATGTGGGTACAGTTTTCCTGTACAATTTCTAATAATTTTTTTATTTATTTTTTTAACTTTTCAAAATCTTTTCACGTACCACCTGGGGACCACCCACGTACCACTAGTGGTACGCGTACCACCGGTTGGGAAACACTGCTCTAGGCCACATGAAATCCTGGCTATAGATTTCACCATGTTGGAACTAGCTTCAAATGGAAGAGAAAATGTGCTGGTCTTAACAGATGTGTTTTCCAAATACACCCAGGCCATTCCCACTAAAGATCAGCGGGCCAGTACCGTAGCTGATGTTCTGGTTAAACAGTGGTTTAATTTGTTTGGTCCTCCTGAACGTATCCATTCAGATCAAGGAAGAAACTTTGAGAGTGGGTTGGTCAGGCAGTTATGCAAGGTCTACAAGATTCGCAAGTCTCGTACTACCCCTTACCACCCTCAGGGAAATGGTCAGTGTGAAAGATATAATCGCACATTACATGATTTGTTGCGCACACTGCCCCCAGACCAGAAGAGATATTGGCCGCGGCACCTTCCTCAGTTAACCTATGCCTAGAACACCACCGTGCATCAGTCCACTGGCATGACTCCCTACTTTTTAATGTTTGGCCGGGAGCCCCGACTCCCTGTGGATTTTTTGCTAGGGGAGGGGTTAGAGGAGGCAGAGCAGGGTCTAGAGGACTGGGTAAAGGAGCACCAGGAGTCACTGGAGGGAGCGTATAGCCATGTACGACAGCGCCTGGCTACAAGGAGAGAGTACAGAGATAAGAAACAGGAAGAGCAAGTGAGAGATCCATTTATAGGGGAGGGAGACCTTGTATATGTCCGTAACCATGGGGTGAAGGGTCGTAACAAGATTCAGGATGTCTGGGAACCGACCCCTTACCGGGTGGTACAGTGCCCCGCAGAACGTGGTGTAGTCTACTCCATCACCCCTGCAGTTCAGGATGGTCCGGTACGGCATGTCCACCGGACTGAGATGAGAGGTATGCCCATAGGTGGGTTGAGGCCTGATACAGGCCATGATTTGGGGGAAGAGCAGGAGGAGCAGGGGGATGGAGGAGACAATGGGGTGGAGGATACAGATGTTACATTGACCGAAGGACGGCCGTTGGAGTCATATAGTGAGGGGTCAATGTCAGAATCCGAGCTTGGTCCAGAGGATGATGTGTTGGAAGGAGGGGATGGTGACTTGGAGACATATTTCCCAGTGGTGGTGGAAGGCCTCAGGAAGTCTAATAGGAGTACTGCAGGCAAACACGATAATCCGTTTAGACTCCCTAAATCTGCAGTTTAAGGTTTTCCCCAAGTAGTAGATTGTATTGGTATATCGTCGGGACGCCGATACATTTGGAGGGGGTGTATGTGACGGGTGGCATTAATGAGAAAGGAGGAGGGGCCTCAATGAGCCAGGTTCCGTTATAGGGGGCTACCTGCGGGAGGAACGTTAGTTGGAATTGTTTGTTGCGGCCGGTGCAGTGAGGTAGGTGCACACCTCACTCCGGAATGCAGGAACAAGCATTACACGCTAAGATCACTTGCCTGGTTCCCAGCGGGATTGAAAGTAGTCGGTAGGATTATAGGACCACCGACGAACCAGAGCACCAGTGGTCCAGCTGCTCTTGCCGTGAAACACTTTTAGTATATATTGTTTGGTAGTTTAATATAATGTCTAATCCGCCCGGGCCAATGGGCCGGTAGATGGGCAAAAAGAATTGGGTCTTGCCCTAGGGCCGGATTAGTTTTCTTTACATGTATGTTTGTTTGTTTATTTGTGTGTCCGTTTCCCCCCCACCATAACACCAACCCATGTACAAGGTACCTCTCTCAGACGTGAACACGGGCAGGCTTAGTGTGCCATTATCATATGGATGCCGTGATTATGCACAGTTTGCACAAGTTGAATCACAGAGTGGTAGGATATCTGTTTACTTCATTGTGAGAAGTTTGACATCCCTTTTTATACAGTTCTTGACGTGGTATTTATTGATGTGTGATAAAGTTTCCTTCATTTTGTGAAGTGCTATTTATTAACAATCGATATCGTATGAAGTGCTATTTATTGACAATTGATCGTATGACATGCTATTTATTGACAATTGATATTACTCTCCTTCATTGTGTGAAGTGTCACCAGGTTGCTGTGAATAAAACCCTGCCCGGTCAAGACTGATTGGGGTTCCTGAGCATGAGGTTGAAGTGGGCTTATAATAATGTTGTCCACTCCTTTTATGTAATAAATATTATGGTTAAATTAACCTACACTCTTGTGTCTTTCTTAAAGCTAAGAACTTAGCGGGTGTAACATATATATTTAGATTCTAGTGTTTATTGTAACCATATTTATTGTAATGTATAATATAACTGATATTCAGGTCATATTACAGACCCTCATCTGCACCTTTGATCACACTGCCTACTTGCTCATATGCTTATATTCAGAGTTAATTATATTGTTTACACTGCCTATTTTTACCTTTCTACTGTACTATAATATTTATTGCCTGTATTTATGTCTTACTATTACCATGCCGGGCAGCGTGTCTTTTACCAACAAACTTGCAGTTCCGTGTTCGGGTTCTGCGATCTGATTGGCCACTGACGTACGCTCTCTCTACGCCCAAACAGCGCGTTACGCTAGTTCTGCCTCTAACCTCTAACAGCCTGCAGCCTGCTAGCATTATCCAATTCATATCAATCGAAATAACGTATTGTTTTCATCTCTCTATATTAACATGATTCCATCAACACAACATACATGTTCAAAACACGACAAGACAGTTTGCATCACTTCCCACGGTTATCTGCACTTATTCTACCGGTAGTGCGGTAGTTGTTGCCACGGTATTGGGTCTTTGGGTGACCAGACCACCGCCCCGCGAGCCCCGCGAGACTTATTTCCTGTGCGCCTAAAATTCTACCTGGTCTCGTCCCATGGGGCTCGCAGGACGGTGGTCTGGGGCTCGCGGGACGTGGTCTGGGGCTCGCGGGGCGGTGGTCTGGGGCTCGCAGGACGGTCCACACACCGCTATCAGTGTTCTTCTTCCCCGCCAATGAAGTATTCACCCAAAGACCCAATACCGTGGCAACAACTACCGCACTACCGGTAGAATAAGTGCAGAGAACCGTGGGAAGTGATGCAAACTGTCTTGTCGTGTTTTGAACATTTATGTTATGAAATCGATAATGCTAGCAGGCTGCAGGCTGTTAGAGGTTAGAGGCAGAACTAGCGTAACGCGCTGTTTGGGCGTAGAGAGAGCGTACGTCAGTGGCCAATCAGATCGCAGAACCCGAGCGCGGAACTGCAAGTTTGTTGCCCATACCTGAACCCCCCCCCCCCGCCCCCATACTGCTATAATGCCTAAATTCCCCCAAGGGGATCAGTAAAGGAATATCTGATCTCATCTTATCTCTTTCCAGTGCGTACAACAAGCAATGGGCAGAAGCCCAAGTGGAGCTGAGCAGTCTGCTGACTCAGGAGCTCCCTGTCGAGCCCCCTTGTCCAGAAAAGGACCGGGTGGTGTTCGTCCAGCGCGTGGCCACCCTCTACGTACGTTACATTCAAATCTTCCGGCAGCTGGAGGAGGCCTACGACCAGGTGGTCCACCCCCAGAAGAGACGCGTGATCCGGGGGGTCCTGGAGGGCGTGATGGGGAGAGTGCTGGAGCTCAAGCACGAGATGGTGGAGAAAGAGTTCTCGGAGTACCACTACCTGGATGATGTGGTCCAGGATCTGAAACTCACACCTGTGAGTCTCAGCAGTCAATAATAATAATAATACACTTTATTTGTATAGCACCTTTCATACAAGAAGTGCTTCACAGCAGTAAAAAAAAGACATAGGCAAAAATGTGCACAAAATTGGCAGATCAAGAGCAATGCATGTGTGACCCGTGTGATCTCGCTCTGCATTGTGTTTCGATTCGACCCCTGTTAAGGGATCGCCCTGAGTGGGAGTTGAACCCCGGCCTCGCGCGCCGCGGGCGGCATCACAGACCACCGTACCAAGAGGTGAATTCACTTTTTTTTTTTTTTTTTTTTGTCTTTTCCCCCTCCATTTTCCTCCGATTTTCTCCCATCCCAATGTTAGTCGTATGCCAATTCCCAGTCCCTTCCTGGTCGCTGCGCACTTACCCCCCACAGTCAGATCATCTGGGAGAGTGGAGGCTACCACGTGCTTCCTCCGACACACGTCCAGCCAATCACCGCTTCTTTTCACCTGGCAGCGCGGATTCTCATTGAGAGGGCATAGCGTGTGGGAGGACCACACTATCCCCCTCAAGTCCAATCCGCGCTTAGCAGGCGCCCCGACCGAACTGTAGGAGTCGCTGTTTACAACGACCCGGACCCACCCCGCCAGCTTCTCCCACCCTCTAATACAGCCAATTGTATTAGTGCAGACGGCCAGCCAAGCTGGTGACAACCCCGGAACAGGCGAATCCAGCTCACAGCTCCGGGGCTGGTGACGAACGCAATCTCCGCTCGGCCACCTAACCGCCTGAGGTGAATTCACTTCTAAGTACTGGGTCTGGATGCCTCTGGGGAGTGAGTTTACTTGCAGTACCGCTTAACGTCCACAGCCACTTCACTATACAAGTCCCTCGTGACTGTGGATAGACATGCGGTACCTCCGTTACACATGAAGTGCAGACATAAAACAAGTATACAATGAGCATAAAATAGACAGCAGCAAAATAGACAAATTCAAGGTAAGGCATAGAACATTAAATCACATAGTTTTTCACATTAGGATCTAACATCTTAATAGGCCTCTTTGTTTATGGTTTAATTATCACTGATAGGCCTACTCATAATATAGACAATTACATTAAAAAAAAATTTAATTATGTTTTTGGTAGATTTTTATTTGTTTGTACTACCGGGCAGTCCGGTAGAGGGAGAGAGAGAGGAAGAACGGGAGACAGAGCGGGGGGAAGACATTCGGCAAAGGACGCCGGGTCCGGGATTTGAACCCCAGTCAGCCGCTTTGCGATGCAGTGCGTTACATGGGTCGCCACTTGGGTGCACAACAATTAACATTTTTAATAAAAGAGTAAAATATAATAGACAAGAGTAAAATAGTGCAGTGCAATAAAATAGTTTGTAAAATAGAATAGACAGAATAAAATAATGCAATAGTGCAGTGCCCACGCTTTACAGAACAGTTTAAACAATTACAATTACTGTTTAAACAGTTTAAAACCCAGTCTTTCATAGTTTAAAACCTGATCTACTTACAGTATTTCCTCCTGTTTGATACCCACACAGTTTAAAACCTGACAGTCTTTCTTGCTTGATACCCACACAGCCCAAAACCTGACAGTCTTTCCTCCTGTTTGATACCAGATAGTCTCCTGTTTGATACCCACACAGTTTAACAATCAACATAAATATTTAATTTAATTTAAACCTTTATTTAAACTCGAAAGGCAACTGAGGTTTCCCTCATTTACAGTCACGTCGAGTGTACATACAGAAATAAGCAAAGAAAAGGGCATATAAAATCACACAGCACATAAAATCATAACAATAAGACAACACGGCGAGTAAGGATAAAAGTAGTAAGGATAACAAATCTATTAAAACACATACAACTTGATTGACAAAGGTTGGAGATCAAGGTTTTAAACTCTGCACCAGAGGGGAGAATCTCAAGCTTTAAGGACTGTTGGAGTTCATTCCATGAGCTAGGGGCATCATAGCAAAATGCATATTTACCCTGTTTACGAGCAAACTGGACCTTAAGGACCAGCCAGTCACTAGAATGGGATCCATAGGTACCAACATTCCATTCCAATAATGATTTTGTATAAGGAGGTAGCTTACCAAAAATGGCCTTAAAAATGAACAAATACCAGTGTTTTTTTGCGCCTCTCCATCAGAGAGGACCAACCAACCTTCTTATAAAGGACACAGGGATGAGTGTTGTATCTATCATTATCTGTATGTCATGTATGTCATATATGTTATGATGAATTGAAAATGGGGGACCCTGATGTAAACAAGACGAAAGCCTTTCTCTGGTCTGCATCCCCTTAACAATTGTATTGTACCCATTCTGCAATCTGTTAATACAATTTTAAATCAATCAATCAATTAGTGATGAATCTGAGGGCAGAATAATATACAGAGTCCAGGGATTTAAATATCATAAAGGTGCTGTCTTGGGGGCAGAAGTGACCAGCAGTCCCCGTTCACTTAACATACTTCATAACCAGGCAGGGACTGTAAAGGTTGGCTCATGGTAATGCCCTTCCCCAAAAAAGAAGGAATGCTATATAGATTCTTCAATCGCCACGAAACCATGAGAGCTGTTGTCTTTGATTTCCCCTTATAGGCAGACATAGAGATCCCTATCCCTCGCTATTTCATCAGTGAACGCAGCGAAATGCTACAGGAGCGAAGGGCGATGTTAAAGGACATCCTCAACAGGATGGAAGGTACTCCAGAGAGACCCCAAGTGAGTTCTACACTGGCTACAGTTCAGTCGAGGGAAAAAACAACATACTGTACTTGATCATGTTATTTACTATTTACTTGGTCATTCATTCAAAAATAAGATTACAGTATTTTTACAGTATAATCTACATCAGGGGTTCTCAAATTTCTTTTTATACCACACCCCCATTTTATTTAGGATTCTTTTTGGCGACCCCACACTTAAGGTATCGTGTCATTTCAATGTGGAATTAAGGAATATCAAAATAAAAGCACATGTTTTTGACTTTGATCATGCATATTTATTAGACAATTATATTACAGCACTATGTTATCAATACAAATTTATAAAACGAGGCATATTTAGCCAAAATATGTTGCCAGAACATACAAAAATATATAAAAAAATGTATTTCTTGTATTAAAGAAAATTACTTGCCAATGCGCTGTCACCTACCCACGACCCCACTTTGGGTCGCGACCCGTAGTTTGAGAACCACTGATCTACATATTACTACAGTATCAGTTTACCACTTCTTCTATTGTCCCTGTCAGTCTGTAGCATTAACAATGGACCTGGAGGAGGCGGTTAGGATCATCCAGGTAGCAGAGAGAGCTCGCCAGGGGCGCACCAGGGCCATGTTCATGAAGGAGATCCACAGGGGAAAGGAGAGGCAGAGCTGGGACCGTGACAGGGATCTGGGGGCAGCTGCTATTGACTCGGCTGTGGTCTGCATCCAGAAGGTACTGTGTGCACCGTGCTCATCAGGGGGGGTAGTGTAGCTACATCACTATGTACATTACCCCTCCCTCCCTCCCTCCCTCCCTCCCCCCCTCCCTCCCTCCCTCCCTCCCTCCCTCCCTCCCTCCCTCCCTCCCTCCCTCCCTCCCTCCCTCCCTCGCTCGCTAGATACAGATAATCACATGGTTTCATAGACATGAGCTCTGAGATGTACAACTTCTCATTGTACGAGATACAAATGATGACAAATGAAGACTTCATTCTCAGGTGTGGAAAGGCTACATACAGAGGAAGAGGACCTTAAAGGAACGTGAGGAAGAGCTGATATTTCTGGGCATGGTGAGTTAAACAGACGTGACGCTGGTTGTGTCTGGTGAGTTAAACAGACGTGACACTGGTTGTCTCTGGTGAGTTAAACAGACGTGACACTGGTTGTCTCTGGTGAGTTAAACAGACGTGACACTGGTTGTCTCTGGTGAGTTAAACAGACATGACACTGGTTGTCTCTGGTGAGTTAAACAGACATGACACTGGTTGTCTCTGGTGAGTTAAACAGACGTGACACTGGTTGTGTCTGGTGAGTTAAACAGACGTGACACTGGTTGTCTCTGGTGAGTTAAACAGACGTGACACTGGTTGTGTCTGGTGAGTTAAACAGACGTGACACTGGTTGTCTCTGGTGAGTTAAACAGACGTGACACTGGTTGTCTCTGGTGAGTTAAACAGACATGACACTGGTTGTCTCTGGTGAGTTAAACAGACGTGACACTGGTTGTGTCTGGTGAGTTAAACAGACATGACACTGGTTGTCTCTGGTGAGTTAAACAGACGTGACACTGGTTGTCTCTGGTGAGTTAAACAGACGTGACACTGGTTGTGTCTGGTGAGTTAAACAGACGTGACACTGGTTGTGTCTGGTGAGTTAAACAGACGTGACACTGGTTGTCTCTGGTGAGTTAAACAGACGTGACACTGGTTGTCTCTGGTGAGTTAAACAGACGTGACACTGGTTGTGTCTGGTGAGTTAAACAGACGTGACACTGGTTGTCTCTGGTGAGTTAAACAGACGTGACACTGGTTGTGTCTGGTGAGTTAAACAGACGTGACACTGGTTGTGTCTGGTGAGTTAAACAGACGTGACACTGGTTGTGTCTGGTGAGTTAAACAGACGTGACACTGGTTGTCTCTGGTGAGTTAAACAGACGTGACACTGGTTGTCTCTGGTGAGTTAAACAGACATGACACTGGTTGTCTCTGGTGAGTTAAACAGACGTGACACTGGTTGTGTCTGGTGAGTTAAACAGACGTGACACTGGTTGTGTCTGGTGAGTTAAACAGACATGACACTGGTTGTCTCTGGTGAGTTAAACAGACATGACACTGGTTTTGTCTGGTGAGTTAAACAGACGTGACACTGGTTGTGTCTGGTGAGTTAAACAGACGTGACACTGGTTGTCTCTGGTGAGTTAAACAGACGTGACACTGGTTGTGTCTGGTGAGTTAAACAGACGTGACACTGGTTGTCTCTGGTGAGTTAAACAGACGTGACACTGGTTGTGTCTGGTGAGTTAAACAGACGTGACACTGGTTGTCTCTGGTGAGTTAAACAGACGTGACACTGGTTGTCTCTGGTGAGTTAAACAGACGTGACACTGGTTGTCTCTGGTGAGTTAAACAGACGTGACACTGGTTGTCTCTGGTGAGTTAAACAGACGTGACACTGGTTGTGTCTGGTGAGTTAAACAGACATGACACTGGTTGTGTCTGGTGAGTTAAACAGACGTGACGCTGGTTGTGTCTGGTGAGTTAAACAGACGTGACACTGGTTGTCTCTGGTGAGTTAAACAGACATGACACTGGTTGTGTCTGGTGAGTTAAACAGACATGACACTGGTTGTCTCTGGTGAGTTAAACAGACGTGACACTGGTTGTCTCTGGTGAGTTAAACAGACATGACACTGGTTGTGTCTGGTGAGTTAAACAGACGTGACACTGGTTGTGTCTGGTGAGTTAAACAGACGTGACGCTGGTTGTGTCTGGTGAGTTAAACAGACGTGACACTGGTTGTGTCTGGTGAGTTAAACAGACGTGACACTGGTTGTCTCTGGTGAGTTAAACAGACGTGACACTGGTTGTCTCTGGTGAGTTAAACAGACGTGACACTGGTTGTCTCTGGTGAGTTAAACAGACGTGACGCTGGTTGTGTCTGGTGAGTTAAACAGACGTGACACTGGTTGTCTCTGGTGAGTTAAACAGACGTGACACTGGTTGTGTCTGGTGAGTTAAACAGACGTGACACTGGTTGTCTCTGGTGAGTTAAACAGACGTGACGCTGGTTGTGTCTGGTGAGTTAAACAGACGTGACGCTGGTTGTCTCTGGTGAGTTAAACAGACATGACGCTGGTTGTCTCTGGTGAGTTAAACAGACGTGACACTGGTTGTCTCTGGTGAGTTAAACAGACATGACACTGGTTGTGTCTGGTGAGTTAAACAGACGTGACACTGGTTGTGTCTGGTGAGTTAAACAGACGTGACACTGGTTGTCTCTGGTGAGTTAAACAGACGTGACACTGGTTGTGTCTGGTGAGTTAAACAGACATGACACTGGTTGTCTCTGGTGAGTTAAACAGACATGACACTGGTTGTGTCTGGTGAGTTAAACAGACGTGACACTGGTTGTCTCTGGTGAGTTAAACAGACGTGACACTGGTTGTGTCTGGTGAGTTAAACAGACGTGACACTGGTTGTCTCTGGTGAGTTAAACAGACGTGACACTGGTTGTGTCTGGTGAGTTAAACAGACGTGACACTGGTTGTCTCTGGTGAGTTAAACAGACGTGACACTGGTTGTCTCTGGTGAGTTAAACAGACGTGACACTGGTTGTGTCTGGTGAGTTAAACAGACATGACACTGGTTGTCTCTGGTGAGTTAAACAGACATGACACTGGTTGTGTCTGGTGAGTTAAACAGACGTGACACTGGTTGTCTCTGGTGAGTTAAACAGACGTGACACTGGTTGTGTCTGGTGAGTTAAACAGACATGACACTGGTTGTGTCTGGTGAGTTAAACAGACGTGACGCTGGTTGTGTCTGGTGAGTTAAACAGACGTGACACTGGTTGTCTCTGGTGAGTTAAACAGACGTGACACTGGTTGTGTCTGGTGAGTTAAACAGACGTGACACTGGTTGTCTCTGGTGAGTTAAACAGACGTGACACTGGTTGTCTCTGGTGAGTTAAACAGACGTGACACTGGTTGTGTCTGGTGAGTTAAACAGACGTGACACTGGTTGTGTCTGGTGAGTTAAACAGACGTGACGCTGGTTGTGTCTGGTGAGTTAAACAGACGTGACACTGGTTGTGTCTGGTGAGTTAAACAGACGTGACACTGGTTGTCTCTGGTGAGTTAAACAGACGTGACACTGGTTGTCTCTGGTGAGTTAAACAGACGTGACACTGGTTGTCTCTGGTGAGTTAAACAGACGTGACACTGGTTGTCTCTGGTGAGTTAAACAGACGTGACACTGGTTGTCTCTGGTGAGTTAAACAGACGTGACGCTGGTTGTGTCTGGTGAGTTAAACAGACGTGACGCTGGTTGTCTCTGGTGAGTTAAACAGACGTGACGCTGGTTGTGTCTGGTGAGTTAAACAGACGTGACGCTGGTTGTCTCTGGTGAGTTAAACAGACATGACGCTGGTTGTCTCTGGTGAGTTAAACAGACGTGACACTGGTTGTCTCTGGTGAGTTAAACAGACATGACACTGGTTGTGTCTGGTGAGTTAAACAGACGTGACACTGGTTGTGTCTGGTGAGTTAAACAGACGTGACACTGGTTGTCTCTGGTGAGTTAAACAGACGTGACGCTGGTTGTGTCTGGTGAGTTAAACAGACATGACACTGGTTGTCTCTGGTGAGTTAAACAGACATGACACTGGTTGTCTCTGGTGAGTTAAACAGACGTGACACTGGTTGTCTCTGGTGAGTTAAACAGACATGACACTGGTTGTGTCTGGTGAGTTAAACAGACGTGACACTGGTTGTCTCTGGTGAGTTAAACAGACGTGACACTGGTTGTGTCTGGTGAGTTAAACAGACGTGACGCTGGTTGTCTCTGGTGAGTTAAACAGACATGACACTGGTTGTCTCTGGTGAGTTAAACAGACGTGACACTGGTTGTGTCTGGTGAGTTAAACAGACGTGACACTGGTTGTGTCTGGTGAGTTAAACAGACGTGACACTGGTTGTCTCTGGTGAGTTAAACAGACGTGACACTGGTTGTGTCTGGTGAGTTAAACAGACATGACACTGGTTGTGTCTGGTGAGTTAAACAGACATGACACTGGTTGTCTCTGGTGAGTTAAACAGACGTGACACTGGTTGTGTCTGGTGAGTTAAACAGACGTGACACTGGTTGTGTCAGGTGAGTTAAACAGACACGACACTGGTTGTCTCTGGGCGTGGTCAACGTAGACTCACAAAGTTCTTTAAAAAACATAAATGTATGCTTTTGCATAGTATAGTTAGTATAGTTACATATAGCATAAATGTATATTGTATAGCATATTGTATAGTAGTGTATATAGGACTCATTACCTTTCATTCGTAAGCTTAGCATTGTATAGTATTTTATATTAGTACCTTTTATCATGTCTATTTATTATCTATTTTATTTGTATTTCTTTGCACAATCAAGGCGGGCATGGCCACCTTCATTTCACTACATGTCTCGTGTATGTATGTGACGAATAAATCTCTTAAATAAATCTCTTGAAGTTCCATCAACACGCAGTCTTGCACTCTCCATCATTTGTATACATTGTTAGACAGACACTGTATCCTAGAGACGCTGTATGAATGTCTTCTCTCAGGCTTTGGACCCAAAGCAGCAGCAGCCCGCCCCTGCCACCACCTCCGCCCAGGCTACCAAAGCTCGCAGACGGAGTAAACAGGGAGAGAACGAGGAGGAATACCAGGAGTCCATGGTGGCCATCACCAGAAACCTGCGAGATGTGGAGGGGCCGGACATGAAGGAGAGCATGCAAGAGCAGATCCGGTAGTGGTTCTTTGCATGTCGGTAAGATCGTACAGAGAGGTTAACAGAGGCCGACCAGTGACCGAAAGGTTTCTGGTTTGAATCCCAGGCACTGGCAGAATGATGAGTCAGTGACTGAAGGGTGGCTGGTGACCACAGTCTGCCTACGTGCCCTTGAGCAAAAGGCTCCAGGGGAACTGCAACTGTGGGGCGACCCCCTGTGTGCTCTGACATCTCGTGAAATACACAAGTGTAAGTTACCATGTGTATCTAGGAGGGATATATGCAGAATAAATACACTGCAATTGCCTTATGGACATTGACAATAAAAAAAAAATGTAGTCCAAGTTCAAGTTCAAGTTTCTTTAATAGTTGTCATACAGAATACTTTTATACAAAATGCTTCTTTCTGTTACGCTCCAGAGACTGTGCTAGACAAAAGATAAGTATGAAATAAAATAGTATAGCATGTAAAAATAGAAGTAAAAAATAGAAGTCACGTACGTAGACACAGTGTTCAGTATATACATGCAGAATAGAAGTAACTGAGTTACCATACAATATACAATATACTATGCAATATACTAATATACAATATACTATATAGTGCAAAGCAGAAATGGGATGAGGTACAATTTAGGTACAATTTACAGTAAGGTGTACTGAGGTATGGGTTGTAGTGCAAAGCCTTTACCAATAAATATAAAGTGTGTTTAGGTGTTCTAAAGTGTGGAGAGTGGGTGCTGCAGTGTGTTGTTTGTTTAAAGTGAGTGTGTGCGTGTGGATGTTGTTATGGTTTGACACCGACCCCAAACGCTAACGACACAAAGAGAGTTGTTTCAGAGTTGCCAAAAACTAGGGCTTGTTTTATTTCACAAAATAGCAGCAAGAACTTGGTTGAAAACAAACAAAGACTGGGATACAAGCATTAGAAGAATGTTGCTGCTCTGCAGCTTCTCCCGGGAAGGTTCGTCTGAGGAATCTGACAGTGACGTCAGAGCCGCTCTGCAGAATCCTCTCGGCAGCTCTCCGAGGTGGTAACGGGACAGAGAGAGAGAGAGAGAGAGAGCGGGTTAGCTCAGAGTACAGTTGGGAACAGAACAGGTGACAGGAGAAGTGACTTGTCCCAAAACAGGTAATCCAAGTGACTGAATCTTCGGTGTAAATACACACTGTGAGCAATGTCCCAACAACAATCCAAGTGATAGAATCTTCGGTGCGAATACACACAGTGAGCGATGTCCCAATAATAATAAGTTCAAGCAAATATTATCCCAAATGAACAATCCAAAAAGCAGGCACAGGGTGAGTGACAGACCGAACAAAAAGCAGGATCTCTTCAGTGTCTACACACACGAAAAACGATAGGGACAAAAGACTGTCTTGCAAAACTCACCCAGGCGCTGTGCGTAAAGAGAGCAGGATCAAACAGGGCGAGCGCGTCGTTACGGGGAACGGGTTGTCCAAGCGGAATACTTCTTGAGTGTCCTGGGAGGCAAAGCACAGGGAAAACAGCAGGCAAGGAAGGAACGGCAAATGCTGATAATATATCAAAACGATCCAACAACACTTGATGGGGAATTGGGGTATATATAATCAAAAGGAATGCTTAATGACAAGCTGTGACAGCTGCAGGATGAGATTGACAAGCGTGTGGTTGGGGAAGCACCAATCAAACGGCGTCTACAGGAAGAAGCGTGTGAAGAGGAGAATGCAATTAATTAACTGAAAACTTAAAGGAACAGAGCGAGTAGGCTTAAAGGAACAGAGCGAGTAGGTGAGCAGCGGACAAAACCTCACAGTACCCCCCCCTCCACGGGAGCCACCCGGCGACCAGGCCGACCTGGCTCGTCCGGATGGGCACGATGGAAGTCCGTGATCAGGCCGGGATCCACGATGAGCTGTCGGGAGACCCAGCTCCGCTCCTCCGGGCCGTAACCCTCCCAGTCCACCAGGTACTGGAACCCCCGACCCCGCCGTCGAACGCCCATCAACCGGCGGACCTGCCACTGGGGGTGACCATCCACCATCTCGGGAGGCGGAGGATCAGGAGCTGGAGGCATCAGGGGACTGAGGGAGACAGGCTTAACCCGGGAGACATGGAAAACGGGGTGAATGTGCATGGACGCAGGATGTTTCAGACGCAGAGCCGCCGGACTGAGTACCTTCAGAACCTCGAAAGGTCCGACGAAACGGGGGTTAAGCTTCTTGGCCGAGGACCGAAGCGGGAGGTCCTTCGCGGAAAGCCACACCCTCTGCCCAGGGTGGTAAGTCGGCGCAGGAACCCGGCGCCGGTCGGCCCCACGACAGGCGCGCTCAGATGTCCGGAGCAGCGCGGTCCTGGTGATCTCCCAGACCCGTCGGCAGCGGTCGAGGTGGACCTGCACGGAGGGAACTGCCACCTCCGTCTCCTGTGCGGGGAAAAGAGGGGGTTGGTAGCCCAGGGAAACCTCAAATGGTGAGAGGCCGGTGGCGGAACTGACCATGGAGTTGATGGAGTACTCGACCCAGGGAAGGAAACGGCTCCAGGAAGCTGGTCTCTCGGCTGCCACACACACCGAAGAGCAGACTCCACGCTCTGGTTCATCCTCTCCGTTTGTCCGTTAGTCTGGGGATGATAACCAGAGGAAAGACTGACCGTCGCCCCCAATTCCTTGCAAAAAGCCTGCCATACCTGGGAGGTGAACTGGGGCCCCCGGTCAGAGACGATGTCCTGGGGAAAACCATGAAGGCGGAACACGTGGTGAGTCAGGAGGTCCGCCGTCTCGGCCGCCGAGGGAAGCTTGGAAAGGGCCACGAGGTGAACCCCCTTGCTGAATCGATCCACCACGGTCAGAAGGCAAGTGTTCCCCTGGGAGGAGGGAAGACCTGTGACGAAGTCTAGCGCCACATGTGACCAAGGACGGCTCGGAACGGGAAGTGGCTGTAACAGCCCGGAGGGTGCCTGGTGCGAGGCCTTGCTGCGGGCACAGACCGCGCAGGCCAATACGAACTCCTTGACGTCGTTCCGCATGGTGGGCCACCAGAAACGACGAGCCAGGAAGGAGAACGTGCGATGAACGCCCGGGTGGCAGGCGAACCGGCTGGTATGGCCCCACAGCAGCACCCGGGACCGGACAGAGTTGGGGACGAAGAGACGATGAATCAGAACGTTGCTTGGAGCACGCTGGAAGCGTAGGGCACGTCTAACCACCCCCTCGATGCCCAAGGTGATGGCTCCAACCACCCTGGCCTCCGGGAGGATGGGAGTCGGGTCCTCAGAGGGTGGAGCCCCCTTGGAGTGTAACCGGGACAGGGAGTCGGCCTTCGTGTTGCGGGAACCAGGACGAAAAGTCAGCGAGAAGTCGAACCAACTGAGGAAGCTGGCCCATCTCGCCTGCCGACCGTTGAGGCGCTTGGAAGCGCGGATGAACGTCAGGTTCTTGTGGTCCGTCCAGATGGTAAATGGCTCCTCGGCCCCCTCAAGCCAATGACGCCACTCCTCCAAAGCAGCCACGACCGCCAGCAGCTCCCGATTGCCGGTGTCGTAGTTCCTCTCGGCAGGGAGGAATCGACGCGAGTAGAAGGCGCAAGGATGTACCTTCTGGTCCGTTGCCGAACGCTGGGATAAGACAGCCCCCAGTCCAGTATCCGAGGCGTCCACCTCAACGATGAACTGTCTCTTTGGGTCAGGGTGGAGCAAGATCGGGGCGGAAGTGAACCTCTTCTTGAGGGAGCGGAACGCAGCACATGCTGCTGGGGACCAGTCGAACGGCAGGGCGTGAGAGGTCAGTCTGGTAAGTGGCTCCGCCACTTGACTGTAGTTCCGGATGAACCTTCGGTAGAAGTTGGCGAACCCGAGGAAACTCTGTAACTCCTTCCGAGTGGTGGGTTCAGGCCATTCCTCCACAGCTTGGATCTTGCGAGGATCCGCTCGGGTCAAGCCCTTCTCCACGATGAAGCCCAGGTAGTCGACGGAGTCGGAGTGGAAACGGCACTTCTCCGCCTTGACGAAGAGCCGATTATGGAGGAGGCGCTCCAGCACACGGCGGACATGCTGGATGTGCTCCTCGAGGGTCTTGGAGAAGATGAGGATGTCGTCCAGGTACACCACCACAAACACCTCCAGCATGTCACGAAGGACGTCGTTCATGAGCGCCTGGAATACCGCCGGGGCGTTGGTGAGGCCGAACGGCATCACCAGGTACTCGTAGTGGCCCCTGGGGGTCTTGAAGGCGGTCTTCCATTCATCGCCCTCACGGATACGGACAAGATGGTAGGCACTCCGGAGGTCCAGCTTGGTAAAGACGGTAGCCTGGGTGAGAGGTTCGAAGGTGGAGTTCATGAGAGGAAGAGGGTACTTGTTCTTGATGGTGATCTCGTTGAGCTGGCGATAGTCGATGCAGGGTCGAAGGTCCCCGTCCTTCTTCCCAACAAAGAAGAAACCGGCCACCACCGGGGAGGAGGAAGGCCGAATGAGTCCTGCTTCCAAGGACTCAGAGATGTACTGATCCATCGCCTTCTTCTCCGGAACGGTCAGACTGTAGAGGCGGCTGCCGGGAAGGGGAGCCCCTTGGCGGAGGTCGATGGCGCAGTCGTAAGGACGGTGGGGTGGAAGGGCCTGAGCCCTGGACTTACTGAAAACCTCCAAGAGGTCGTGGTACTCGGGGGGTATGGATGAAGAGTCCGGAGGCGACTCACCAGCGGGCCTCCGGGGCGGGGGACAGGACGCCGCCTGTAGACACTGGCCGTGACAGGAGGAGCTCCAGCCCTTGATGGTACCGGAGGACCAGGCGATGTGGGGCTCGTGCAGCGCGAGCCAGGGCCTACCCAGGACCACCGGGACAAGAGGGGATCGGGTGATAAGGAACTGGATTCTCTCAACGTGGTTCCCAGCGATGGTCAGCACGACTGGGCAGGTGCGTTGAGAGATGTCGGCCAGGCGGTGTTGGTCCAATGCGAAGATCTCCAAAGGCCTCACTAGGTCCTCAAGTGGAATGTTGGCCCGGGTAGCAAACTCGAAGTCGAGGAAACTCTCGTCTGCCCCAGAGTCGATGAGTGCCTCCACCGTGGCCCGTTGGTCCGCCCAGGCCAGGGTGACGCTCATCAGATGGCCAGGTGGTGCGCGGCTCTGGGAATGAGAAAAACGGCTCACCAGGATTTCCCGGGGTCTCGGCGAGCCTGGTCTTTTGGCCGGGTGGCGGCAGTTGGCGATTCGGTGTCCCTCCCGACCGCAGTAGAGGCAGAGACCGGACCTGTACCTCGCCTCACGTTCAGCCTGGCTCAGATGAGAGCGTCCCAGCTGCATGGGTTCCTCCTCGCGAACCGAACGGTAGGGTAAGCTACCACCAGTCGTGTTGAGGGCAGGGCGACCAGCAGTAACGTCATGAGTACGGGGGGTCCGGAGTCCCTCAGGAGGTACCTGTCGGGTCCTCTCACGCCTTCTCTCCTGGAGGCGTCCGTCGATGCGAATGGCGAGGCTGAACAGGTCCTCGAGGGAGTCAGGCTCCTCCCGGGTCGCGAGCTGGTCCCTGACTGCGTCACTGAGCCCCCTCATGAAGGTTAGGCGAAGTGCTGGGTCGTTCCAACCACTCTCCACCGCCGCCAGTCGAAACTCCAGGACGTAGTCTGTTACCCCGCCGCTCCCCTGTCGGAAGGTACTCAACCGGGCTCCAGGGTCCAGACCACGGGCTGGATGGTGGAACACCCTGCGGAGCTCAGCCACGAAGTCTGGATAGGAGAAACAAAAATCTGCATCCATTGCCCAGGAGGAAGTGACCCACTGGGCTGCCCGGCCTGAGAGCAAGTTTGTCATATAGGCCACTCGGGCTCCTTCTGAAGTGAATCGACTGGGTTGATGACGGAAAACCAACTCACATTGCATGATGAATGTGGCACACTCCTCGGGATTGCCGTCGAACAGCCGTGGGACGGAGAGACGGGGTTCCCGAGGTGCGGGATCGGGAAGCGCGGGGCCTGCTGGGGCTGCGGGGGATGCTCCTGCCAATGCTCCTGAAGGAAGTGGGGGTACAAGTAAAGCGTTAACGGTGTCGCTCAGCGTGTGAAGATGAAGGAGTATACTTGACTGTTGTCCTGCCAGAGCGGCCAGGGACCCTTGAATAGGCTGGACCTGTTCCCTGAGTTCATGCACCGCAGCCGCAGCCCTCTCTAGTTGGTGACTGTGATCCTTGGTCAACTCGATCTGACCAGCTAGTGCTGTTCTGACTCTCTCTGTGTCGGCTGGGGTCGTCATATTGGTTGGATCGTAATGTTATGGTTTGACACCGACCCCAAACGCTAACGACACAAAGAGAGTTGTTTCAGAGTTGCCAAAAACTAGGGCTTGTTTTATTTCACAAAATAGCAGCAAGAACTTTGTTGAAAACAAACAAAGACTGGGATACAAGCATTAGAAGAATGTTGCTGCTCTGCAGCTTCTCCCGGGAAGGTTCGTCTGAGGAATCTGACAGTGACGTCAGAGCCGCTCTGCAGAATCCTCTCGGCAGCTCTCCGAGGTGGTAACGGGACAGAGAGAGAGAGAGAGAGAGCGGGTTAGCTCAGAGTACAGTTGGGAACAGAACAGGTGACAGGAGAAGTGACTTGTCCCAAAACAGGTAATCCAAGTGACTGAATCTTCGGTGTAAATACACACTGTGAGCAATGTCCCAACAACAATCCAAGTGATAGAATCTTCGGTGCGAATACACACAGTGAGCGATGTCCCAATAATAATCCAAGTGATAATATCTTCGGTGTGAATACACACAGTGAGCAAAGTTCAAGCAAATATTATCCCAAATGAACAATCCAAAAAGCAGGCACAGGGTGAGTGACAGACCGAACAAAAAGCAGGATCTCCTCAGTGTCTACACACACGAAAAACGATAGGGACAAAAGACTGTCTTGCAAAACTCACCCAGGCGCTGTGCGTAAAGAGAGCAGGATCAAACAGGGCGAGCGCGTCGTTACGGGGAACGGGTTGTCCAAGCGGAATACTTCTTGAGTGTCCTGGGAGGCAAAGCACAGGGAAAACAGCAGGCAAGGAAGGAACGGCAAATGCTGATAATATATCAAAACGATCCAACAACACTTGATGGGGAATCGGGGTATATATAATCAAAAGGAATGCTTAATGACAAGCTGTGACAGCTGCGGGATGAGATTGACAAGCGTGTGGTTGGGGAAGCACCAATCAAACGGCGTCTACAGGAAGAAGCGTGTGAAGAGGAGAATGCAATTAATTAACTGAAAACTTAAAGGAACAGAGCGAGTAGGCTTAAAGGAACAGAGCGAGTAGGTGAGCAGCGGACAAAACCTCACAGATGTGTGTGTTGTGAGTGCATTTGATGGTTGTTGCATAGTGTTATTGTTCGTTGAGCAACCTGATGGCCTGGGGATAGAAGCTTCTTCTGAGTCTTTCTGTGCTTGCCATGAGACTCCGGTATCGCTTGCCTGACCGCAGCAGTTCAAAGAGGCAGTTGTTTGGGTGGCTGGAGTCCTTGATAATTCTCTTAGCCTTACCCCTGCACCGCTTGTTGTAAATGTTCTGGAGAGTGGGGAGCCCCCCTCCAATTGTGCGTTCGGCTGAACGTGCCACTCTCTGTAGTCTGTAGTCTGCTAGTCCTCTTTTTACACAGAGCATTTCCCCAATCAGGGTGATTTTGATTAAAATATGTTGATGGTCCAATCCAATCCATCCAATCCAACTTAATTTATAAAGTGCTTTAACAGCCACAGGGGCACAAAGTGCTGATACGTTGATGGTTATATAATGTATCATTCTTTCCTGCACGTTTGACTTCTAGTGATGCAACAGGATCTTTTCCAGACTACCCAGAGCAAGAGGCCGGAGGCTCCACTCTTCTCTTCGCAGAGAAAACCCCCCAGGAGGTACAGTACAGCATCTATCTCCCATCACACAGTCAAACTATAGTTCACAGCCTGCTTGTACAGTAGTTCAAATCTGTATTACATTATCATCGCAGACATCTTGGTAGGCAAAGATGTATAAAAAATAATCAGTCAATCAAATCGACAGGTGATCATTAAATGACAGTGATGCAACTATCCTTTGTTTCAGTTAATGGAGGAATTAGCTGCAAAGGAGGAGGAGGAGGACGTCAACAACAAACCAAAGGGCAAAGAAGAGAAGAAGGAACAAGGAAAGAAAGGAAAGGACAAAGGGAAGGGAGGAGAAGAGGTGGGTTGTTCTGGAATTGTGTTGTTTTCAATCATGTTTGTATTATGTATTATGTTGTATTATGAATTCTGAACAATATAAAGATCTAAAGCATTTATAAGGCTGATTACTATGACCACACAAATCCACTGTTTATAAAGTTATGAAATGTAATGATTTGGTTTATTATACATTTTATTTTTTTCCCAATACAGGAAAGCAAATATGATTTGAGAGACGTTTGTAAGTTTACTGTTCAAAAAGCTAAGAAAGGGATTACAAGGAGATGTATTTCTATTGTTGAGGTTAACTTGTGGAACAATGCTGATATACATTTAAGAATTAGTCATTTGCTTTTGCTTATCCAAAAAATGGTTTGTATAGATATTATTGAAGGTTACAAATCTGAATAAGTTGTATTTTGTAAATTTTTTGGTTTCCGTTTTGGAGGCTTAAGAATACAGGACAGGCATGTATAAGTGTTATGCTTCAGCCTGTACCTTTTCTGTCACTGCCAAAATCAAAGACTGTTGACAGTCTGCATATTGCATATTGTATTGTGTGTGATGACTGAATACAAAAACGACTAATACTACTATTACTAAATAAGAGGATTTAGCTCAATCGAATCAACCATACTGTGATCAGGTAGAGATTGCAATGCAGTGCGTGTTTAGATGGACCGGCGTAACCTTCTACTGAACCACAGGGGGAGGAGGAGGCAGGGTTGAAGATGCTGCCCTCTGCTCTCCTGTCTGATTTGGAAGTGGGACACAAGACCTTTGTGGGTAAGCTCCATAAAAAACCTCATACTATAGCTCTACAAACAAGGTACGCACTCCTATCTTTTAAAGCGTGGCATTGCTACAACGGGACCCGTCTAATGGCTGGTGCCCAATGTGTTAAAGGTTAAGAGTTACAGTAGAATGGTTCCCCCTATCTGACGATGCTTAAAGGTTAGGAGTTAGAATGGTCCCCCCTATCTGACGATGCTTAAAGGTTAGGAGTTACAGTAGAATGGTTCCCCGTATCTCACAATGCTTAAAGGTGTGGTAACATTGACTGTGTATTTTATAATCCATATGTGTGTATAATTAGAAAACCACAATGCAAAAGTCTGGTGTGCCATAAGGAGTGATACTAGCGTGACAGGAAACAGGTAAAACTGTTTGAGCCCCTATGAAACCCCTGCTGTGTTGAACTGTATTCAGGAGACAGTCAACAAACCCCCACACAAACAGATGTACTTAACTACTTAGAACAGAAGGAACAGTCACTCAACCCCCACTCAAGCAATGGCTAATCTATAGAACAAACAACACCTTTCCACAGGGACAGTTGCACCAAAAAGCAGAAGGCTAAATGAAACAATTATAGATTAGAGACAAAACGCACTGTTACATCATCACTGAAAACTGCAAATATCTGTAATAATGGTTAAATACAAATAATGCCTTAAGTACATATGACTAGAATGATTAGATCTTCCCACGCACAGAGTGGGAACCTCAAGTTGACTTTATGTTAATGTACCTCACACCCCCCGTAGGAGTCAAGAGGACAGCTGGTCTGAACGAGGGCAGACCAGCACAAACAAGATTATATTAATTAAACTGACTTATTTGATAAAAGGATTTAAATGTCATTTAGAATGTCACCTGAGTATGCAATTTGGTATCAAAAGGTAAACAAAAGAGTAAAACTGTGATAATACTGGAAGAGTGTAATTCATATACACTGGAAATACTTTGTAAAAGTTTATGGGAATTACCCCTCTGTCCAACTGAGAAGACCACAGCCCAAAGGAGGGGGCGGACGGCCCCCAGAAGACAAACCTGATTGGAACCCAAGAAACAGAAGAAAGCCTGTTTTTAGAATCAAGAACCAATTGGAACAGAACGCCATATATATATATATATATAATATAACTGATTGGCTATGAATCAAGTCAACTTGTGACATCATTTTGAGTATAAAAAGGAAAACTCATTGTTAAGCATCCAGAGAATGCTGTTGTCTTGCATGTGAGTAAATCATGGAAAAACCACTGTTGTTTAGTTTAGTGTAACATGTACAGATCCCTATCTGTTGACCAGGTTTACTCATGTGAAATGCTCAGTAGATTCTCTCTTCATTTGATAAACATGACTACTGTTTTATGTACAGACTGGGTTTGATGTGCAAACCTTATCAATAATTTTTGATGTACTATGAAATGATCCCTGTATGTAAACAACAACATTTAATTTCACTCTGAGCCCAGAGGCAAATAAATCATGAGTTTTAACTATAGCTCTATTGTCTGGCTGCACAGTTTATTTCTCTACTGGCTATATTTGAAGTCAGATGAGAGGAACCATTCTCCTTCTCTCCCTCTAGTTGGCAACCTCAATGCACTGTAAATAACCTTAGAAATGTATAGAATATACGACAAAGGTTAGGATTTACCGTAGAATGGTTCCCCCTATCTGACGGTGCTTAAAGGTTAGGGTTAGGGTTAGAATGGGCATCGGCAGTGAAGAGTTTGTGTCGCTGCCTCCCTGACCTCAACTGAACGTGTCTTTTATCATCAGATGTGTGGCAGAACCGTGAGGAGTCGAGCAACTACAGCCAGAGGCATGAAGCCGAGCTGGTCAAGGAGGAAAAAAGGAAAGAGATTGAGGCAGAGATCCGCGTGCAGGTAATGCTGCCCCTGTGGATACACGGACTACAGGATAACAGCACAGTGGCTCAGGAGGTAGAGCGGTCTAGAGACAGTGGCTCAGGAGGTAGAGCTGGTCTAGAGACAGTGGCTCAGGAGGTAGAGCGGTCTAGAGACAGTGGCTCAGGAGGTAGAGCGGTCTAGAGACAGTGGCTCAGGAGGTAGAGCGGTCTAGAGACAGTGGCTCAGGAGGTAGAGCGGTCTAGAGACAGTGTCTCAGGAGATAGAGCTGGTCTAGAGACAGTGGCTCAGGAGGTAGAGTGGTCTAGAGACAGTGGCTCAGGATGTAGAGCTGGTCTAGAGACAGTGGCTCAGGAGGTAGAGCTGGTCTAGAGACAGTGGCTCAGGAGGTAGAGCGGTCTAGAGACAGTGTCTCAGGAGGTAGAGCGGTCTAGAGACAGTGGCTCAGGAGGTAGAGCGGTCTAGAGACAGTGGCTCAGGATGTAGAGCGGTCTAGAGACAGTGGCTCATGATGTAGAGCGGTCTAGAGACAGTGGCTCAGGAGGTAGAGCTGGTCTAGAGACAGTGGCTCAGGAGGTAGAGCTGGTCTAGAGACAGTGGCTCAGGAGGTAGAGTGGTCTAGAGACAGTGGCTCAGGAGGTAGAGCGGTCTAGAGACAGTGTCTCAGGAGGTAGAGCGGTCTAGAGACAGTGGCTCAGGAGGTAGAGCGGTCTAGAGACAGTGTCTCAGGAGGTAGAGCGGTCTAGAGACAGTGTCTCAGGAGGTAGAGCGGTCTAGAGACAGTGGCTCAGGAGGTAGAGCGGTCTAGAGACAGTGGCTCAGGGGGTAGAGCTGGTCTAGAGACAGTGGCTCAGGAGGTAGAGCGGTCTAGAGACAGTGGCTCAGGAGGTAGAGCTGGTCTAGAGACAGTGTCTCAGGAGGTAGAGCGGTCTAGAGACAGTGTCTCAGGAGGTAGAGCGGTCTAGATACAGTGGCTCAGGAGGTAGAGCGGTCTAGAGACAGTGGCTCAGGAGGTAGAGCGGTCTAGAGACAGTGTCTCAGGAGGTAGAGCGGTCTAGAGACAGTGTCTCAGGAGGTAGAGCTGGTCTAGAGACAGTGGCTCAGGATGTAGAGCGGTCTAGAGACAGTGGCTCAGGAGGTAGAGCGGTCTAGATACAGTGTCTCAGGAGGTAGAGCGGTCTAGAGACAGTGGCTCAGGAGGTAGAGCGGTCTAGAGACAGTGGCTCAGGAGGTAGAGCTGGTCTAGAGACAGTGGCTCAGGAGGTAGAGCTGGTCTAGAGACAGTGTCTCAGGAGGTAGAGCGGTCTAGAGACAGTGGCTCAGGAGGTAGAGCTGGTCTAGAGACAGTGTCTCAGGAGGTAGAGCGGTCTAGAGACAGTGGCTCAGGAGGTAGAGCGGTCTAGAGACAGTGGCTCATGATGTAGAGCTGGTCTAGAGACAGTGGCTCAGGAGGTAGAGTGGTCTAGAGACAGTGGCTCAGGAGGTAGAGCTGGTCTAGAGACAGTGGCTCAGGAGGTAGAGCTGGTCTAGAGACAGTGTCTCAGGAGGTAGAGCTGGTCTAGAGACAGTGTCTCAGGAGGTAGAGCGGTCTAGAGACAGTGTCTCAGGAGGTAGAGCGGTCTAGAGACAGTGGCTCAGGAGGTAGAGCTGGTCTAGAGACAGTGGCTCAGGAGGTAGAGCTGGTCTAGAGACAGTGTCTCAGGAGGTAGAGCTGGTCTAGAGACAGTGGCTCAGGAGGTAGAGCTGGTCTAGAGACAGTGGCTCAGGAGGTAGAGCGGTCTAGAGACAGTGGCTCAGGAGGTAGAGCTGGTCTAGAGACAGTGGCTCAGGAGGTAGAGCTGGTCTAGAGACAGTGTCTCAGGAGGTAGAGCTGGTCTAGAGACAGTGTCTCAGGAGGTAGAGCTGGTCTAGAGACAGTGTCTCAGGAGGTAGAGCAGTCTAGAGACAGTGTCTCAGGAGGTAGAGCTGGTCTAGAGACAGTGGCTCAGGAGGTAGAGCGGTCTAGAGACAGTGGCTCAGGAGGTAGAGCTGGTCTAGAGACAGTGGCTCAGGAGATAGAGCTGGTCTAGAGACAGTGGCTCAGGAGGTAGAGCGGTCTAGAGACAGTGTCTCAGGAGGTAGAGCTGGTCTAGAGACAGTGTCTCAGGAGGTAGAGCGGTCTAGAGACAGTGGCTCAGGAGGTAGAGTGGTCTAGAGACAGTGGCTCAGGAGGTAGAGCTGGTCTAGAGACAGTGTCTCAGGAGGTAGAGCTGGTCTAGAGACAGTGGCTCAGGTGGTAGAGCTGGTCTAGAGACAGTGGCTCAGGAGGTAGAGCTGGTCTAGAGACAGTGGCTCAGGAGGTAGAGCGG